>NC_067242.1:5072500-5217500 GCF_019924925.1 Ctenopharyngodon idella | reverse complement strand
AGGAACTCGGGCAGCCACGGGGGTCAGGTGCCACGGGCAGCCACGGCGGGTCAGGTGCCACGGGCAGCCACGGCGGGTCAGGTGCCACGGGCAGCCACGGCGGGTCAGGTGCCACGGGCAGCCACGGCGGGTCAGGTGCCACGGGCAGCCACGGCGGGTCAGGTGCCACGGGCAGCCACGGCGGGTCAGGTGGCTTAGGCAACCACGGCGGGTCAGGTGCCACGGGCAGCCACGGCGGGTCAGGTGGCTTAGGCAACCACGGCGGGTCAGGTGCCACGGGCAGCCACGGCGGGTCAGGTGGCTTAGGCGGCCACGGTAGGTCAGGTAGCTTGGGCGCCCACGGCAGGTCAGGGTCCGTAGCCGGCCACAGCAGTTCACAGGCGGTTGAAGACCGTGGGCGTGTAAGATCCCCACCCACAAGCTCAAGCAATTCGGAGGCCGCTGATGATCGCGGCCGTGCAGGGTCCCCACCCACAAGCTCCCCACCCTCAGGTATATGGCCCCCCCCCAAAAAGTTCTTGGGGAATTCAACGGAGGCCGTGGCGGTTTCGTGGGTAAGGAGCTCGGGTGGCGCCGGCAGGGCGAGGAGCTCGGGTGGCGCCGGCAGGGCGAGGAGCTCGGGTGGCGCCGGCAGGGCGAGGAGCTCGGGGACGGCCTCCGGGCCTACAGCGGGCTCTGGGACGGCCTCCGGGCCTACAACGGGCTCTGGGAAGGCCTCCGGGCCTTGAGGGATGGAGGAAGCCTTCTTCCTCCTCCTCCTCCGTTTACCTGGTTGAGGCGGTGGCTCTATGCCTACCTCCTCTGAGGGCGCTGCAGCGGGCTCACGGGTTGGAGCGGACTCGCGGACTGGAGCTGGTTCTGGAGTGGACTCACTGGCTGGAACGACCCCTATGTTCCCAGACACTGGCGGGGCGGCCATCTTGCCCGTGGGCACTGGCAAAGCGGCCATCTTGTCCATAGCATCCAGAGAATTTGAGTGCGTGGCAACCGGCGAGCTTGAGTGCGTGGCAACCGGCGAGCTTGAGTGCGTGGCAACCGGCGAGCTTGAGTGCGTGGCAACCGGCGAGCTTGAGTGCGTGGCAACCGGCGAGCTTGAGTGCGTGGCAACCGGCGAGCTTGAGTGCGTGGCAACCGGCGAGCTTGAGTGCGTGGCAACCGGCGAGCTTGAGTGCGTGGCAACCGGCGAGCTTGAGTGCGTGGCAACCGGCGAGCTTGAGTGCGTGGCAACCGGCGAGCTTGAGGGCGTGGCAACCGGCGAGCTTGAGGGCGTGGCAACCGGCGAGCTTGAGGGCGTGGCAACCGGCGAGCTTGAGGGCGTAGCGGCCAGCGGGCTTGAGTGCGAAGCGGCCGGCGGAGGCTTAGGAATGCCAGCCGCTCGTGCTGAAGTCAGCGGTGGATCAGCCACACTGGAACGCAACCCACTCCGCTCCCAAACAGATCCAGAGACGTGATGTAATTCTAGAAGATCAACGGAGACTTGACTTGGCTCTGGAAGATCAGCAGAGACATGATGTGATGATGTTGTGGCCGCCATTTTGTGAATGCTCTCTTTAGAGGCAGCCATTACATGGGGGAACGAGGTGTCGCGTTCCTCCGCGACACCCACAGTAAACAGTGAACCAACAGTAAGCAGAGCAAAGTCCAGAAATTCCACGAACGACCCTCGGGGACCATTAATAAGTAAGTAGTCCTTCAATGGTTCGTTTAATCCATAGCCAAAGAAGTCAATGAGGGCACAGTCAGGCAGGTCAGATAAATAGGCAATGTCTAGAAACTTCTGAATGTGGTCCTCGAGTGTAGAATTACCTTGCCGAAGGCGGACGAGACGTATTGCTGGGTCCATGCTGGGGCTGGAAGCGCTCGTAGAAGCTGCTGGATCGTTTGATGGCGAAGTCTTCTGTAATGATGGGTCGAATGCGTGAGGATCCATTTGCAGCTTGTTTATTAAAAGTACTTACAGAGTAGACAGGGCAAAGGCAGAGACACAAACAGGGACAGGCAATGGTCGAGGCAGGCAGCAGACAAACTGTATCGGGTCACAGGCGGAGATCAGGGCAGGCAGCAAACAATCACAGTCCCGTACACAGGCAAGGTTCAGGGCAGGCAGCAGAGAATCACAACGAATAAACAATCCAACGGTAACAGGGTAAACAGTCCACAAGAAAACGCTCAGAGTTGATCACCGGGGCAAATCAAGACTTCGCCAAGGGTGTGTGTGTGTGTGTGTGTCTTAAATAGTCCAGGTAATGATCTGCAGGTGTGTGTGGCAATTGGTGATTGGTGCATGTGATTGGAAGGGAGGATTATGGGAAGTGGAGTCCAGGAACTGACAGGAACAGGCAGTGATCGTGACAATATTGATGGGCTAGTTATACAGTTTCTCATGGTGGCTTAAATTTGTCACCCTTTCCCCCGGCTTCACAGACAAGGCTTAAGCTAGTCCTAGACAAAAATGCATGTTTGAGCTGTTTTAACTGAAAGCAACTTGTACTGACATATCTTAAATATGTCAGTGTCATTGTTTTGTCTCAAGATGCACACCAGTAATGTGTTTTTTTTACTAGTGAAAGTTTATAAAAGCTACTTAAATGCCTTAATTGAACTAAGGCCTAATCCTGGCTTAGGCTAAGCCCTGTCTGTGAAACCGGGCCTGTGTGGGGTAAACCATTACAATGGGAATATGCTATTGAATAGCCAATTATAGACTATTATAAAAGATTTTCAGCAAAATTTCAACAAAACACATGAAAGGACAAATGCAAATGGTAACATGCAAAAATATCAGCCATTGCTTTGGCCAGTTACTGTGTGTGTGTATATATTATATGTATATATATATATATATATATATATATATATGAGCAATATCACACATATATATATATATATATATATATATATATATATATATGAGCAATATCATCACATCGTAGCCGTGCGATAAGGCTGTATATCAGCACGGCTGTGATACGGCCGTAGGTAATCACAGCGTGACGATATACAGCCATATCGCACGCCTATGAGTGTGATATTGCATTTATACAACAGTTTGAGGGCACAAGTGTGTAAATAAATTAAAAAATAAAGAAATAAAGAAATAACATTGGAGTTTTAAAACCCACCCTTTAAAACCCGATTTGACTTGCTCAGGAATAAGTAATAGATTAATAAGACCAAAGGTTGCCTGTTTTATGTACCCAAAATAAATTATATCTCATGTTTAACCAATATAAGAGCTAACGGCAAATCCCCGAAGCACTGGTTGAGATAAAGCTGTTCTCGGCGGGTACACAAGCACTGAACGGCTGCTGAAGGCCTGGACCTCACATCTCCAAAAACGTCTAAACAAATTGTAAAATAGGCGTTATTATTAAATATGAGTCACATATTTCAGGTCTACAACTACATTCTCGCCTAAAAAACTCTTAAAACTACAGTTCGTGGTACAACAAGTTTGTAAAAAATATGGTGGATTTGCTCGGCCGCCATGACAACCGCTTCAAGCAGACACTCTAAAAAATGACTGTTAAAAAATGAAACAAATTTACACAGTAAAATACCGTTTTCCATTGAAACAGCAATTTACCATATAAAAACAATGCATTCTGAGTAATATTTGTCATTTTAAGAAAAGAGGCCTGGCTACTTCCTCAAAAACGACAAATAATATTGAGCAATATTATTTGTGATTTTTAAGAAAGAAGCCTACCTATACTTTCTCGAAAATGACTAATAATATTTCCCAGAATGCATTGTTTTTACAGTATATTACTGTTTCAAAGAAAAACGGTATTTTACTGTGTAAATTTGTTTCGTTTTTTTTACAGCTATTTTTTAGAGTGGAGTGATACAAATGGTGAAAAGGTGAATGCTGTTATCATTAGAATATTGCACGACTAACTAAAGTTAATCAGATTCAAGAACCAGAAAGAACTGTTGTATAAATTTGACTATTATACCTGAAGCCATATATTTTATTATATCTGATATATCATTTATATTATATCTGAAGCCATAAATAAATAAATAACTCTCAGTACACTACTTCAATGATATTATTACATTAGAACTTACAATATTATGTCAATTTTGCTGACTTTCACCTCTTATCTAATTGTTCTTCACCTGTCTGCATGTGGGATCTCTATCATCTCTTCAGGGTCTGTTTCTCACACAGATCTCCAGTGAGGAGATTTCAGCTTTCTTTGTGATTGCAATTGATATGTTGAAATGTTAAAAATACTGACATATCTCAAGGCTTGCATTCCATCACTTAGGATGCCTTGATTTATCTTCTTTCTCTTTTCACCATGACTATACCCTCATAAATAATCAAAGAACCCTGCATAGCTCCCAATCCAGTGTTTGTTTAGTAAACTTGCTTGACCGAGCGTGAATATTCAGAGGCTTGTTTACCAAGGATGCTTATGCGGTATTATAGCATGTAGTACCCAGAGGATCCAAGATCTAATGTTGTTTTTGTAAGGACTGCAGAATTTCCATAAGGAGCCCTTGGGAAGTCATTATGGTGCAGCTCGTTCACCAACCATCAATCTGTAATTAATATATGCAATTCAGATAACTCACTTCGGCCTATATCTCCATTATCATCTGCCCAAACAAGGACTGCATTCCTTCAGAAATGTGCGAGATTCATTATTGGGATCAAAGGAGTCATGTGGGAAAAATTCTCTTTCATTAAAGACACAAAGGACATCTGCTAGGTCAGGGATCATCTTGAATGTGCAAACTAATAAAATCCAAATATAAATGAGAGGAAGTGTCTGGTGTGTTGAATGACAGGAAGGAATTGTAGGAATGGATGTTGGGTGTGTGGAATTCCAGGATGCCTTTCTCAGGACCGCAGCGGCGGAAGGCTGTGTTGACCCAAGGCTGTATTTGCAGGAGACAGTGTGAATGACACTCCACCTATCAAACATAGAGGACTGTACGCTTTATCACACAACGTCTACAGTGATACAAAAGGCTAAAGAAAGATAGAAAGGAACCAGACTTGAAGGAATTAAAGGACTTAAAGGAACAGTTCTCCAATATAGAGTACCGGTCAAAAGTTTGGACACATTACTACTTTTAATGTTTTTGAAAGAAGTCTCTTATGATCATCAAGCCTGCATTTATTTGATCAAAAATACAGAAAAAAAAAAAAAAAAGTAATATTGTGAAATACTATTACAGTTTAAAATAATGGTCTTAATTTACTTTTATACTTTAAAATATAATTTATTTCTGTGATGCAAAGCTGAATTTTTATCAACCATTACTCCAGTCTTCAGTGTCACATGATCCTTCAGAAATCATTCTGATATGCTGATTTGATACTCAGTTATTATCATTGTTGGAAACAGTTGTGCTGCTTAATATATTTTTTGGAACCTGTGATACTTTTTTCAGGATTCACTGATGAATAAAATGTTGAAAAGAACAGCATTTTTCAAAATAGAAATATTTTCTTACAATATACATCTTTACTATATTACTATATTACTATACTACTACTTTATCAATTTAACACATCCTTGCTGAATAAAAGTATTAATTTCTTTCAAAAAAAAACAAAAAAAAAACATAAATAAATAAATTACTGACCCCAAACTTTTGAATGGTAGTGTATACTGTTAAAAAAAGTAAAAAAGTGTTTGTTTTTTGTTTTGTTTTTTACTTTTCTTTCTTCAAAGAATTAAAAGTATTACAGGTTATTAAAAAATATTAAGCAGCACAACTGTTTCCAACATTGATAATAAATCAGCATATTAGAATGATTTCTGAAGGATCGTGTGACACTGAAGACTGGAGTAATAATGGAGTACAATGCTGATTAACTACCATAGTATGAAGTCACAACTGTTTCCTAGAACTGTAGTAACATGGTTGCACCTCCGTCGTTTGAACCACACTGGTTCAACAATATAGGACTGTCGATAATGATGTCACACACAGGTGGAGGAGTAATAGCTTCTGCTAATTAATTTCTTCGAGATCTCTGAGATGCTGCTGTAATGAACATGGCACCTAATGACTGCTTCACTGTTTTTGTTCCATGTCATTTTGCTTTATTTGATGTTGGATTCATCACAGGTTCACTCATACATCATATTCTGGGGCATATGCACACTCTCCAAAAACAGAATTGTATATAGACTGAAATATATTCATATTCAAATTTAATTAACAATACAGAATGCACTTTATGTTAGGTTGTCTATTGTGCCCAAGAGCATGATCTATCAAAGTCCATGTGCCCTATTTTAACAATCTAAGCACATGGTCTAAAGCGTATGGCGCAAGTGTACTTAGGGCGTGACCGAATCCCCTTTTGCTAGTTTAAAGATGGGAAAAATGGCCGGTGCATGGTCTAAAAGGGTTGTCTCTATTCTCTTAATGAGTAATGGGTGTGTTTTGGGCGTAACATGCAATAAACCAATCAGAGTCTCATCTCCCATTCCCTTTAAAAGCCAATTGCACTTGCGCCATGGCTGATTCGCTATTTACATGGCGGAATTTGCAAGCGGAAAAACTGAACGCTTCTCTAACTGATCTGCTCGTGCGCAAGGTTAAAGCATGTGAGCAGACCATCTACGGGAAAAGCCGGATTCCACCAAAGCATTTTTATCTTTATGTACACAATAACAATCTTTTACATTGTAATCCTTTTATTTGTAATATTTGTCATGTTTGTGTGCTGCTGCGCGTCCCTGTGTGTGTAATAAGCAGAGAGTACGCGCGTTGTGCACCCGCCTATAAGCGCATATTACTAACGCACTCTTTAAATAACAAAACAAATATTGCGCCATTGACTTTAGACCAGGTTTTAGATGGTCAATGGAGCAGTCTATTTCAGTTGCCTCAAAATAGCAATGCGCCAACAATGCACCTGAACACACCTATTTTTCAGACCAGAACGCCCATGCATTTGCTATTTAAACAACATGGCGCAGGATGTGAAAATGATAACTGCGTTGGGCTGAAACTAGCAAAAAAGACTTGCAGTCCGCCTGGTGCCGCATTGCACCGAGTGTATTATAGGGCCCCATAAGTCATAAAAACAAGAAACTATACTTCTAACCCCAGCTCGAGAGCTATAATTGCTGATTGCGAATGTTTGTTGGAATTATGGAACTACGGAAATGCCAAATCATTGAACTATGTTAGTAACGACAGAACTCGCGACCATAGTTGGCTAACAATGCTTTTGGGAAACGCATATCTGGTTGGTTTCATGTTTTTGATGAAAACATTCAAAATATTTTCAAGAAAATATTTAATTTAATGACTCTAAATATGTCATATGGTTTAGCCACCAAATAAAAAATCATATTTTTTTCTTGCACGTCATCACATTTATTTATATAGCAATATCTGCAATACAGATAGTTTCAAAGCTGCTTCACAGTAATAAACAGGAAAATCAAATTTCAGCTGTAAAGCAGCTCTACAAAAGTTCAATTAACGTAATACGTGTTTACATATCACAATATCATTTTACTTAAAAATTTTGGGCGATACCGATAACCGATAATTCTTTATATTTGAAAAACGATAACCGATATATTGTCCGATAAATCCGAATCCACATTTTGATATATTTGTTGAGAGCCTTATTACAAAAACAAAAGTCTCATCATTAAAAGCCATGTCCCAAGCACACAATTATAATGTTCTCATTATAATTTTATGTAGCCTATATCACAGACTTGTGCTGCACATGTTGCACTGAACTGTATTTTCCTTTTTGAAGTGACTCCAAACATATTTCAAGCAATTTAAAACCATCATGGTGAACAGTCCGCATCTGAAGTGTCTCAGCTGAAGGAAACGGCTTTAACATATCTGTCACAATGCTGATAACGATAACATCAAAAATGAACACATATCGGCCAATACTGATATGGTAGCCGACATATTGTGCATCCCTAATTTTATGTGGACTTACTGGCACAAGGGCTTTCTCAGTTGACATCATATCCTCTTTTTTTTATTGATTGATTGATTGATTGATTGATTTTTTGTATGTTTTCACATGTTGGTTGAACTGTGTGATTTTGAATTTGTAGACAGAATGTATTTTTGATTAAATGAACTGTCATTGACCCATTTACTAACCTTTATGTTGTTCCAAACAGAACACAAAATAATTTTTTTTGAAAAACTGTTACGGTAGAGCGATAGTTCATAGTGAAAAGGACAATATAGCAGCATACAAGCATCATAAAAGTGGATGATATGAATTTTGTGCTATATTCCAAGCCTTCAGAAGTCACACGCTTTGTGTGATGAAATTCAAGTAATACACAGCAAATGTGGTCAAATGTGGTTTATTGTATTCCACACAGAAGAAGAAAAAACAGCTTACGGGTTTGGATCATCATGAGCGTGAGTAAATGAGAGTTTTTTTGTTTTTCATTTGTTTGGGGTTTGGGTGAACTATTTATTTAAAAAACAAGAACATGGCTTGTGAAAAATAAAGAGTAAAGATGAAGTGAGAGAGAGAGAGAGAGAAAGGGGGGCTGCACTGCCAAGAGCCAAGCGAGAAATATTTGCCCGTACGTCTGTAACGGTAGATTGCCAAATCGAATGTGTGTGTTTGCGATAACGCAAGGCTTTGAGTCTTTCATCTGAGGCAGAAAACTGCGAAAAGGAGATCTACCCGACTCCCTCGCTCGTCTCCTTGAGAGTGAGCAAGGCGACAAAAGAAAAGGAAGGCCTTTTTTCTCCTCTGCAAGAAACGAAACAGCTCGTCTCCTCTCGTTTGACTCTGCGTACAGTGCCTGTTAATTACGGTGACGGCCGGCGTCTTTTGATAATGTCGTTTTGTCGGGAAGACAGTTGTTTGTCGGTCACGCTTATTAGCATTCTTTTGAAACATTCATGAATTCATCTAAGGAAACAGGTGGGGACTCATCCCAGCGTATTGTGCGGTACAGAACTTGTCCAGAGTCGTTATGCTGGCAGTCACTGTTTAATTTGGCCGACGGAAATGAGAAGAACTCTCTCAGGTGGGTTGGCTTCTGTTTCTTCTCCGCAGGCAGGAGCGCCTGTTGATGCACAGATTACGTGGATGAAAACACACCTGCGGTTCCTCAGAAGTGTTGGTAAATACAGACTCTTGATTGATCCAAGGGGAGTCGCTTTGACTTCACTTGAAGTATGAACCAATCCTAACTTAGTTGGCTAGTGCAGCAGGTCATGCATTTGAAAACAGATAACATCATTTTTGTATCCAACATCTGTCAAGTCCCAATTCACAGTATGCACGACTGACAATGCAGTGGGTTAAATTCACAGGGCCTGGAATAAAAATGTTCCACATCATTCCCATTCCCATTCATACTTGTCATTTTCCCAGAACTCTTCTGGAGGGATATAAATATGATGACAGACATACAACAGACAATATTACATACATCTATTGTATACACACTGCAATCACATCAACTGTTTTAACAATGTCTTCAGTACCTTTCTGGACCTTGAAAGTGGTGGTTAAATTGCTGTCTATTGAGGAGTCAGATACCTCTTGGATTTCATCAAAAATATCTTAATTTGTGTTCCGAAGATGAACGAAGGTCTTATGGGTGTGGAACGACATGAGGGTGAGTAATTAATGACAGAATTTTCATTTTTGGGTGAACTAACCCTTTAAAATGCAATTCACATCATTGCAAGCACTCTTTGAATTCAATAGAGGCTTCAATATTACAAACAACACAACACTTGCAGTCTTGGTAGTATACTCAAAATTACACACAATATTAACTTCTTTATAAAGAGATTTTAAACTCACACAGTTTATGAGTTTGCCTCTTCTAGCACACACTGGCTCTAATGTGTGAACAGTATTATCCTGTCATTCTGTGTTTTTACTTGCCTGTAGTACACTAATTTCTTTTCTATCATCTCTAGACGCTTATGGAAGCCCCCAGGGGACAAAATGCCTTCATTAGCACTTTGCTGTAATATTGCATAAATGCTTCATGTGGCTGTAATCTAATAGTAGCAACATGGATGAAACGTGTTGCCTCTGTAGCTGCATATAAAATGTAAGCAGATGCGTAGACAAAGGGCTGTGAATGAAAATAGGATTGTGAGGTTAGCGTGTCACTGCAACGGGTCTCTGAGCATTACATAATGAGCATGACTGAATCAAACATGTGATGACTGCAACTGGGTTACTTCCCCTTGGCCACCGACTCACTTCCTGTCACCACTGGAAAAGAGTGTATAGAATATGATGAAAACTCTGGTAATAAAGAAAGACATATAGAAAATGCTCCAACGGCTGTTGTGATTTCTGTGCCACTAAACAGAATTGCAAAAATAACACCTTTTTTTCTAAAAAGTCTCTGCAAAAATCAGAAGCATATTCCCTGAATTCTTAAACCATGTTTCCATGGCAGGAACTTTCCCCAGGAACTAGGGACTTTGGGGTGGTAGTGTGTTTTGACTGCAGGGACCACACTGTAAAAAAATATTTTTCATGATTTGTTATCACAACATTTTTTCTTTTGTCAAATCAACTTCAGTAATTAATGTGGTTCAGATAACATACTATTCTGAGTTTCTGTTGGTTAAACCAATTGCCTTCATTGTACTAACTCAAATTTTTAATTTCAATGAACTCAAAATTTTAAGGCAACCAGGTTTTTTAAGTTAAACCAACTATTCTTTTTTACAGTGACATTTAAGTTAAAAATTTCCCATTTAGAAAGTCCCTGCTTGGAAGGTAGTACTTTTTCAAAGTTCAGGAACTTTCAGGGGTGGGACTTGAGCACTGAACATGCTGATTGTTTGAGTTCACGCAGCATTTTGATTGGTTGACTCCATACAGCATTTTATTTCAACCACCATTTTTAAAAGTCTGTTGCGTTGCATACAGTAAGAGTAGTTTGAAATTCACAGCCGGTGTTCCACTGAAATTACTTGGAATAATTTGTCCCAGGAACTTTTTTCCCAGGAACTTTTCCCCCCAAACCTGTTGCTGTCTTCCATCGTGGTCTAAAGTACAGTGAAGATTATTCTGGTGACAGGACTGTCCGCGACTTTCCAGTTCCCGCTGGATTTCGTCCTCCGCATATAAGCTTAATAAAGCCTGAACCTCGTCGTCGGTCCATCAGTCGTATTTCCATTGTAGATTGGAATAGTAAACAACTCTTACTGCACGCACCGCAACAGAAATAAAATGCTGTGTGGAGTCATCCAATCAAAATGCTGCGTCATCTCAAGCAGTCAGCATGTTCAGCGCCCCACACCCGAAGTTCCTGAACTTTGAAAAAGTACTACCTCGCGAGCAGGGACTTTCTGAGGGGTAAAATTTTTACTGGAACTTCATTTAGACCCTGGTTCCTGGGGAAAGCTTCTGTGGTGGAAATGCGGCTAATGGAGTTTAAAAACTATGAAAGATGGACTGACGATGAGGTTCAGGCTTTATTAAGCTTATATGTGGAGGACGAAATCTAGCAGGAACTGGAAAATCGTGCGCAGTCCTACGTCACCGGACTTAATCTTCACGGAACTTTAGACCACAAAGGAAATGCAGACAGCAACAGGTCTGGGTGAAAAAAAACATTCCTGGGACAAATTGTTCAGAGTAATTTTGGTGTAAACTAGGCTTTATATTATTTCTGGTGTTTACAGAGCCTACATATATTTCAATGATATCTGTCAGGTAAGCAGGTACACAAAAAAGCATGCAAAAGAAATACAGTGACTTGAAGAATATTTACTTAGAGGGTTGACATGCTTTCAACATTCTTGCACTCGACACAAAAAAAAAAAAAATGGATATTGAAAAATTGTTTTGATATCACAACAATCATTCTCTCTGCTTTCAGACCATTTGGAAAACCTCATGAATTACAAAAGCTTATCACATGCAAAAACATGTTACCACAGTGATTGAATGCCCTGGAACAATCTCTAACAGGATGTGATTAAAAGCAACACAGTTACACATGCAAAATCCATCACAAATCAGTTTGAGTCTGTCTACAAATTTGCTACGACATGCCGTCATTGCCAGGTGCATCTGAACTGGTTTTTGGCTCCGAGAAGAATGTTTTCTTGCTTAGAGATTGCGATTCATAGAGACATAATAGAGTTCTCAGTTAAGTAACAACATTGTCTCAGACATTTCTTCTAAAAGTCCTTTGGAGACATAAAAATGGACACAAAAATGGTGACAAACATTAACAGGGAACGTTCTCAGCTAACATTCTCTCAACGTTATGAACAAATGTTCGTTAATAGAACATTCGCTCAAAGTTATCTGGTCTTTAATAATGTCCTGAAAACAGCAAAAAAAAATTATTTATCTGGAACCTTTTTTCTGAAATGTTTCAGTTGGACATTCATCTAGCATTTTTTAAATGTCACTACTTGTTTCAGAACATTCAGAGAACATTCAAAAGTAACAATCTCATAAAGTTTGAAGAATGATAAAATGGAATGTTTGAGTAACCAAGAACAAAAAGTTTTTAAAAAAAATAAAATAAAAAAAAAACTGTTCATTTTGAGTGTTCAGAGAACATTCACAAGTAACGTTTTCATGAAGTAGAGCCATAAAATCAATGTGAATAGAAAAACTATGATCATTTGGTATGATCAGAAGAAATATATGAGCAGCAGGAGACTTGGGCAACTCATTTATGTCTTGTAGAAATGTTTGATAGATCAAAGACTATTGGATTTCACTTTCTTATGGGTTTTCACCTTTGGCTAAATGCAAGAGCTCAGCTGGTTAAGATGAATCAATGGGGCTAAAGAACTGAATGGAGAACAAAAAGCTGATAAACGAGTGTCAAGGAAGTGAAACGAGTGAGAGATTTTACAGCCAGAGGCCCGAAAGTTCTATTGGAGTTGCACAAGACCAAACAGATGTGATGTGAGCAATTGTGCGGCTCGACTTCCTTAGCGATGAGGTCATGAGGAAGTGTTCCTCGACACAAATATAGAGTCCACTTCAAGACCAATTTAAAGTCAAATAAAGATTTTGCAATAATGTTTTCATTTCTTGTTTCCATATCTTGCTTTTTTTCCCATTAAAATCAAACATTCACACTTCCCTTATTTTCACTGAATTCTTATAGAGGGATATAGATATGAACATTATATTGTCAAAAACGTATTAGATTAAAGTCCCCCTGTAGTCAATAATATTATACCTTAAAACTCATCTTTGATTACCAAAATGACATATTTAAACATTTTTCCTGTGAAAAAAATGTCATGCCTTAATATTGAATGTAACTCTACACCCTTGCTTCATTTAGTATACGTGGATCTACGAATATGCTAATTAGCCCCGCCTCCACTCACTCGCACGAGCTCAGAGATCCACTCGGTCAACTTACTGAGGTAAACGCTGCACAATGGTATCGTTTTTTACAACGTCGGACACATAACAGTTATTAATATGATTAGCCTTTTGCTTCACTACGTTATCAAACAGCTAATAATGTGTTGCTAATGTTACACAAACCATGTTCCCGCTCTTCATCTCAGAGTCAGACAGCTGCCTTCTAAAATTCAGTAACCTTAGAAATGCTTTGAACAACTCAAAACGTCAGTGGAGAAAGGCATATAGTTCATCATAATATTGTAATAAACATCATAAACCAGCTATATTGCTAAATCAACCTGATTTTTCATATTAACAGAAAAATATACTGGGATAACATGGCTTCTCTTGAGACTCCATTGCTTCAGAGCTGTCATAGTTAATGATATGCTAAAGCCCGCCCACATGTTGACGTGATTGGTTACAAGGTAGTTTGTGACGTCAGAAACACCAATGATTTCAAACCATGTTTTTGAGACGGTCTTTAGATCACTGCAGTTTTAAAGAGAAAATACTCAGCAATGGTGTTGACTTATGAATTTGCACATGGTTTGTTTTAAAGCATATTTAAAACACCACATAAACATATAAACAACATTAAAAACTTGATATTCACCACAGGGGAACTTTAAAATAAAAATCATGTTACTTTTTCATTTAAAAAAGCCCTATAAAAGCAAAATACAGTAACACTGAAACTGAAACTTCAGAATTGTTTATTGAATTTTGTTCGATCTGATATCAGTTTCCATTCTCTGTTTTCTCTGTATATGAGCAAAGAGCCAAACCCACCTGTTAAGAGACAAGAAACCAAGTCTCTATCATAATTTTGACAAAAATGTCTAGTAACGGTGTGTATGACGAAATAATGAAAATCTTGATTACATGTTGCAGTCAATTAATTAAATAAAATGTTTGTATTAAAAAGGCATGGAATCCATCTAACCATTTTCCAAACCGCTTATCATGTAGGGTAATGGAAGGCGTTACATTTATTTATGTAAAATAAAAAGTGATACTCCTTGAAATGGAAAATGACAGGAAATATGACATGAAATCTGCCTTGAAATGTAAACTGTCAAGTATTAAAAAAAAAGCAAAACAAAAGAACCATTTTTTAAGTGATGGACTTGCTGCTTCGTAACTCATCTGCATAGAATAACAGAAGGCTTGTCATCAGATTGCTGATGCAGTGTAAATTTGAGCCTAAAAACACAGCACAGGGAAAGTGTGGGCTGTCAAGTATTCACATGTACAATAGGTAGCTTAGGCCAGAAAATCTTTTTGTTATTGCAATTCTACATACAAGCCTCATCAGCAATTTTTGGCTTTTGAAACATGTCGGATTATGCAAGAAAGCAGCGTTTGCTGATTGGTGCTCCACACTCATCCGTTTAGTGTTCAAGCTGCTGATTATAAGACGCACGACACGGACAGAGAGAACAATCACATCTCAGTCACTAAACTAACAAGCAGCAAAGCCAGCAAAAGAACTTAGGTCAATTCAATAGGAATCTTATTTAGACTTATGTTGAGGCGTCAGTGTATGTATGATTTTAAACATCCTCAGCTGCCTGTAGAAACATGCTAGTTGCCTACATGTAAAAAAAAAAAAAAACATGTAAAAGTCCTGTTGCTTTAGAGACAACAAGATGGAAACAGTGATAAACGACCAAGTTGAGCAACCGTGGTGTTCGTAAACGTTTGATGCTGTCATCATATTTCCCCAGTTTAATTCATCACTCAGGTTTAAAAACATTACCACAAGACCGCAGGACATGCTGTCAGGAAAGCAGATATTGGCCTGGACATGTACAGACTTGTCTTGTTTCCAGCGTCTCATTCAATGTTGTTATGAGGAGCTACATGAGCTGATTCACTAATATTGAACCCAGTACAAAATCTGCACCCGTGAAGTTCGGCAGACTTTCACATAATTAAATGTCTTTTATTCACAAAATTGTACACGTCCACCCTAATGTAAATCTTAAGTTTTACTATTTATCTACATGTAAATTGAAAGTGTACTTACCCTTGTGAAAAAGAAGTACACTTTTAGTATACTTATTATAAAAAATAGTACTTATTATAGAAACAATATGCTTTCTTTAAGTGCACTTAAAGGGTTACTTCACACAAAAATGAAAATTCTGTCATTTATTACTCACCCTCATGTCGTTCCACACCCGCAAGACCTTCGTTCATCTTCGGAACACAGATTAAGATTTTTTTGATGAAATCCGATGGCTTAGTGAGGCCTGCATTGCCAGCAAGACAATTAACACTTTTAATGCCCAGAAAGCTACTAAAGACATATTTAAAACAGTTCATGTGACTACAGTGGTTTAACCTTAATATTATAAAGCGACGAGAATATTTTTGTGTGGCAAAAAAACAAAATAATGACTTTATTCAACAATATCTAGTGATGGGTGATTTCAAAACACTGCTTCATGAAGCTTCGAAGCTTTACAAATCTTTTGTTTCGAATCAGTGGTTCGGAGCGTGTATCAAACTGCCAAAGTCATGCCCCCCAATGGTGAACCATAGAAATTTCGAAACACTTATGACTTTACTGAAATCACGTGACTTTGGCAGTTTGATACACGCTCCGAACCACTGATTCGAAACAAAAGATTCGTAAAGCTTCAAAGCTTCATGAAGCAGTGTTTTCAAATCGCCCATCACTAGATATTGTTGAATAAAGTTGTTATTTTGTTTTTTTTTGCCGCATAAAAAGTATTCTCGTCGCTTTATAATATTAAGGTTGAACCACTGTAGTCACATGAACTGATTTAAATATGTCTTTAGTAGCTTTTTGGGCATTAAAAGTGTTAATTGTCTTGCTGGCAATGCAGGCCTCACTGAGACATTGGATTTTATCAAAAATATCTTAATTTGTGTTCTGAAGATGAACGAAGGTCTTACGGGTGTGGAATGACATGAGGGTGAGTAATTAATGACAGAATTTTCATTTTTGGTTGAACTAACCCTTTAAGTGGCCTTTTCATTCAATTACTATTATATTATTTGAAACAGATTTTTAATATATATATATATATATATATATACAGTCAAACCAAAATTTATTCAGACACCTTGAACATTTCATTCATTATTACAGTTTATTCACTATAGTTTAAAAAAAAAAAAAAAGGTAATAAAATATGACAAGATCTCAGAGTTAAACTGTGTCAGAAAAAAAATAATCTTAATTATGTTAGATAACACTTAAGTAAAACATGGTCAGGTCAAAGTGTCTGAATCATTTTTGGTTCTGAGATTACTGATAGACCCATAGAAGGGTGTTCAGGTGCCCTGGTGGACTATTAAACTGCTTGTTTTAAATGCGCTTTGTAAATAGCTGTAGACTTGTTTGATACTTATAATGTATTTCCCTCTGTTAATAACAGTGTAAAATTTTAGGGCCTCATTAAATTTTATACAGCCATTAATGCCAGCTCAGGAACTCAGTGTGTGTTATGAATAACACTGTGTTAACTGCTGGTGTATATGGACTGTTTCCCCAAGTCACTGAGGGGAAGGTTTCTCTTTTTTTTCTCTCTTTCTTTCTTTTTTTTTTTTTTTTAATCTTTCAACTTTGATGCTTATACACTGACTTCTCCACAAACATCATGATTTCAAAGTAACTCAATGTGTAACCATTGTCTTTAATTTCATTATCTAGTAATTCCCAAGAGAAGAATCAAGCCGATGATTATTCCTCTCATGCCACTGAAAATTCAGTGCACCTCTATCTTCATGTTTTGCAACTGTTAAAAATCAAATCTGCATGTGATAAAACACATCCTTTGCAAGTTGTTAGATGTGTGAAATTCAAAAGCTTCTCATCTTACACTCTTTTATAAAATGGTGGTTAAGAAACAAGTATTTCCAAGAATGTACCCAGACGGTCAAACAGTCAGTAGCCTTAAGGTGCAATTACATTAACAAAATTTTGCGGGCAAATATTACAGTCACTGCCCTTGCCGTCCAGAATAAAAGAGAACATCCCAATCGAGTGAAGGGATTTGTGGAAACTGTGGTTCCTAATTATTGTGATCCAACATTTGCTTTGCATTTCAGGATGAAAAGACAAACATTTCAGATGAAGGATAATCCACTTCTTACCTCCGAGACTGTGTTATGATCTATATGACCTTATTATTTTTATTGTGAGTATTAGGCTTATCATCCCATATGGAAAAGTTTTGTTAAAAACATCTGTGATTCTTATATGTTCTAACAGAATATTATAAGGGACATATATGCTGCAAAAACCGCATATACAATTTGCATAATATTTATGTATTTTCAATCCTATATGTCATATATGTCCCACAAATAACTAAAGTCTTATAGATTGTCATGATGTAAAAACATAGGAAAATAATGCAAATTTAATAGGCCTATGAATGTCTTAAGATGTGTATATTAAACATAGTGCATCAGTTTAAGGCTGTACTTTACTCATGCCCTCGCTCATATCTTGTCATTAAGTGGAGTCCTACACCTGTCAATCACAGTCATATAATGTATAATCATAGACTTTCAATCTTAGATGAAACACATATAAACTACATGCAAGCACATATATTAATTACAAAATTAACATTTTAATTACAAAACTAATTAATTAGATTAACGTTTTAAAGTGGAATGACACTTGGTGACTTTAGTCGCATTAGCTATGTGAACACAAAAATCACGGACATGATTCAGATGTGTTAAAGGGTCAGGAAAAAAATTCACACCTGGCTCCTTCGCGGTTAAAAATGACCGCCATAGGAAATTAATGGGAAATAAGAAAACATACAAAAAACTCTGGGAATCTTTTGGTGGTACAAACTACAAATCAACTGTGCAGAAAAAAGTGCACAGCAATGAAGGGGTCACGCTCTAAAATGTGCAAAACAGATACATCCACCCCACTAGTGTGACTATAAAACAGAGCAAGTTTTTGCAAATGTGAAATAATCAAGAATTCAGCCACTATGCAGGAAAAAACAGCAAGAAGTTTACACACGCACACAAATGAACTGGCTGTAACAATTATGGTAACACTGAGCCAAAAGACTCAAATAAGAGGTTGAAATCAGATCTGATTCTGACCCAGATTGATTGATGTAACCCGGGTAACTCAGACCAGTAAAGAGAAAAAAAGTTAAGAAAAGGAAAAAAAAAAAAAAAATTCTAGAAGAAAAAGAGATTCATCCAATCACTAATCGTGCTGCAGTGAGAGACACCCATAAGAGCCAATAGTAGCGGCGCATTCATAAGTCCCGCCCACTGGTCGCGCCGGCGCTGCTTTCAGCGTGAGAACATGAGAGAGAGTCAGAGCAGAGCAGAGCAGATCAGCACAGACCGTTTCTCTAGAAAATCCATTGATCTAACCGGAAATGTGATTGAAAGTGGAGCTTTTGAAGTCGATGCGTCAGCCTGAAGTGATGTCGTCGGAGAGAGAGAAGAGAGAGACGGAGCGGATCCCGGAGTGTATCAGCACTGTGAGTAATCTTCCTTGTGTGAATAAAGATATGATTCTGTTTTGCTTTAGTGAGTGAAATTTTAGATATTAATCTGAATATAATGTAAATAACATGTCGAAGTTTCTAAAATTATTAATTCTGAGCCGTTTTGAGTAGGCCGCGTGCACACAGCGCGAGCTGAACTGATTAGCACATGGGCTAAAGCTAACACGAGTAAACATGATAATTGTCATGAAATGAGATAAAGAGTGATATGAGTGTCGGTGTGTTTAATAACGGCCTTTTAATGTTTAATTTGATTGTCAATTTGAGATATTCATATGATTTATGGAAATGTCTGAATCAAAAGTTAATTTGTTGTTTTGCAAAGCCTGTCTTTCTTTCTATGTGTGTGTGAACGTGATAATTATTGTTTATTCTGGTCAATAAACCTAAATATAACTTTCACTTTACAACAGGGAGTCAAATTTTGTGACACACTTTTAGCAATTTATAAATAAAACCAACACTAAACAGTTACTAGCTTCTTATTTTTCAGTTTATTTAATTGGTGAAGTACATTACTACACAAAAATATGGTTTGCTAAAAAAAAATCTAAAAGGCGTTTACTGTACATTCAGTTAATCATTAATTACTAGCTTATTTTTTGTTTATCGCATGAATGTGGATCCTTCAAATGTTTAATACATTTTAAATATTGGCTAATATGCCCTTACTAGCCTATATGTTAAGTTAATCATTAATTACTGTTGTGTATGTGCATAACATGCATAATTGTGGACCCTTCAAATAACGTGTTAACTCCTTTGAGATCTGCCTCCCTCCCCTTCAGGTACAGTCATTTTATGTTCATCCGTTTACATTTATTGAGGTAAGAAGACAAATATCTAGGAAGATGAATGCGTATCATTTCCATCTCTTGTTTCTTGTTCCTTGACAGACCCAAAGGAAAAGGACAGTGATTCCCAAACCACAGAGAAATGTTGCCTGAACGACTGTTGATGAGTATCAAGCACAAGCCCTTGACAGAGACTCAGAAGAGGCTGAAAAAAATGTAGGAAAACAAAAAATTGAGAAATGACAACAAAAAAGTAAGAAAAATGCTCAGAGGCATGTATTAGTTATTGTACTGTTGTGGTGAATCAGCAGCCAGCTATCAAACTGTTTGGTGGTTTACTTTAGTAGTTTTTACTGTCTTTGAACTTCAAACTTTCAAAAATTTTGTAGAACTGCTATTGTTTCAATATTATTATTCAACTTGCTATGTAAAGTTAAGACAAAGAATTTAATAAATATTGGTAATTAATTACATCAAGTACATTACAAGAAACCTGAAAGTTATCCAACCTCTAACATCTGGCATGATGGCTTTGCAAAATGCATCATTAACATTAAATTCATCAGCTTAGATGACCATATGTACACACAGGAGGTAGTTGAGAGAGTGGTGGAGATTGGCTGAATGGATTCGAAAATGGTAAAACTCAACTGTTTAACTTTAGGAGAGTTGGAAAATGAGCCTATTTTCAAAAAAAGTGGAGTGTTCCTTTAATAAAACAACAAAAGACTGTCCTTTTGCTTTATAGCTCTTTTGCATATAGCATAGATATAGATTAAATTCACTATATACCGTATGTTTTCATAGCATTCAGTTGGCACATTTATTTGAAGGACAGCATTGGGCAGGATGTGGAATAGTGTTTTGTCAATAAAATAAAATAAAAAAGAGAACTGATATTGTATTCGATTAATATTAAGTCCTAGTGCGGAAGATGCTGCCTTAGCAAATCGCACTATATTACTGGCATTCTCGACAATGTACCTGTGTAAAAGTGGGGATTTAGCACTTTATAGCATGAAGAACAAATATAGACTGTGCATAGAGATCGGTTTAGGACTCATCAATGCAAAATCACACCCTGCATGTGGGAGTTTTTGTTCTTAATGTTTATTATGTTTATTAATATTGAATTTTATATGATTTATGTGTTTTTTTTTTTTTTTTTCTCCTCCCCAGTTCAACAACTGGTTCGGCTGACTCTCAGCTGATCCACATCTACCTATAGGAATACGACGCCTATCACAGCATCCTTAGATAAGGTGTTTAAATGGAATGCCCTAAGCCTTTGATCGCTGATTTACACGCCATTCTATAGGCCTGTATGGATGTTTGGACTATTGGAGATAAATATAAAAAAAATAAAAAATGCAATGAAAATGATATAAATATCATTATGAATATGAATAAACACATGTTTGCTCTGCAATTCACTGGCATCATGTTCGACAGATTAGGTCATTAAAATTACACTGTTTTATTATTGAGTATATTTGGTACTATAGACTATATCTGATATAGATCTGAATTAATTAGATTAATAGATTATAGATTAATTCTAAAACAGAATAATAATAATAACTAAAAAACAAAATTAACAGGTTTAATTATGCCTCCTCACTAGTTTACACCGTAGCATTGGCACTATAGATACTAGATGTATCTAGCTTTGAAAATGATACAAAAATACATTTAGACTCCCGCTAAGAGCTTCAGCTAATGGTCCACACGGAATATATGCCCATCTGTATCTTGTCACGTCCTCTGATATTGCTTTCGGCAGACACACACAGACCTGAGACCTCACACACAGTGTAATCAAAGAAGAGGAGCTGGCCAAGCTGCTACATCTGCATGCATCTTTTTGGCGAGAGAATGTGCTAGATGTGCCAGTTTATTAAAATTACGGGCCAGTCATGAGGAGATAAAGATGAACTGGCCTGAAATGTGAAGCCACAACATCCCCCATATCTAACATGCACAGTCGTGCTCCACTAAACAACAGATCCAGCAGTGAGGTTGAATAAGATTTCCTTTGTGATAAAGAAGTACACTTATTAAGGAAATAATTTACTTTACATTGTTTGTACTTAAGTATATTCTTTTAAAGTTTTCAGACCTTGAATTGCATGTTAAAGGGTTAGTTCACCCAAAAATGAAATTTCTGTCATTAATTACTCACCCTCATGTCGTCCCAAATCTGTAAGACCTTCATTCATCTTCGGAACACAAATTAAGATATTTTTGATGAAAGGATTTCTGAACCACACATAGGCAGCACAGTCATTGCACCTTTTGAGGTCTAGAAAGGTATTAAAGACATTGTTAAAATAGTCCATGTGACTACAGTGGTTCAACCTTAATGTTATAAAGCGACGAGAATACTCTGCTGAGGCAAAGTCATTTTTTTGTTGCGCATCAAGGGATTTATTCTGTAAATGTGTTTCCATTGTAGTTTATGCGTATGTCTTCTTATCAGATTATATATATATATATAATTTATTTTTATTATTATTATTATATAATCTGCCTTAATTGAACGCATACGTTTTTTTTTATGCACATTTTTAGAATTTATGAGCATCTTGGCATTTACATCCAGCAATTTATGCAATATCCCAAAATGTGCATAAAAATAGGTGCATGGAAACCTAGCTATTGAGTTTGTCATGTTGTGTATTTAGGTTAGGATTTGTACTCTATTAGAAATATTTTAATGGTGCAATATGTTTCAAAATTTGGGCTGCACGCGGATGGGGTGTGCGGCCGGCCGTGAGCCCTCCGCATGACGAAAATTACGTCATGCGGACGGTGCACGAACGCGGACGGCCGAAGGCTTAAGTCTGTGTCCAAATCGCATACTCTTGAGTAGGTACTTATTTTGAATAAGTACCATTACTCTTGCCTGTTTGACACACATTGTATGAAACAAATCCAAACATTGTCCTATACTAAACCAGAGTGACATTTTCAGTGCTTTCTGTTTGTGTTATATTGGAGGGCGACAGCAAATTGAATCACTGGCTCGGGGGATTAATTGCAGGCTTAGTAGGTGTCTCAACACTTCGCATCTCCTGTGGTTTGTTCTCTGGAGTGTTGTGCTTCTTATGAAGAGTAATCTCAACAAACACACGACCACAAGACCATCTCTGGGAAAAGATTTCTTAATATGAACTGTGCCTGTAGGGGCCTGTTGACTCAGCGGGGTTATGACGGAAAGCTTTCAGTTGAATTGATGGTTATTAATTCTGCTGTCCAACAGTTCTTCTTTTTTCACTCTGAGTTATTATTTATCTACCTTATTGTGTCCCCTTTGTGGGGGTAAGATAGGTTTATGGCACATGGTAATGTGTATTCTCTCTTATTCACAGAGTTTATTGCCAAATTTGTTTCTACCTAAATGGCTGAAAATGCATGGAGCCCATCAGCAATTAAGTTGAGGCAAGGAGGGAAATGGGTTTACGAACTGGCGCTAATGTTTGCCTTAATTTTATAATTTCATTTTGAGGAGCAGACAAAATTGGATTTTGCAGGCAGTTTTTTTTAATGAAAATGGAGGAAATCAATGCAGGATAAACGACTCTGAGTCATCAGCAACATTTTGAAAAGTGCAGTACGAATTCCATGAATAGATTGAAACACAATTTCCTGTTGCTCTTCACAAAAGCTCATCAAGTTCTTCACCAGGAAACACCAAGAAACCATGTGAACTTTTTACAATTCACCATCCAATGAAATTCATGTAAACTAGAGGTTACAATTTATTTAAACAGTCCAATTTAGACATCCTTTAAGCAACTTTGCAACTACATGTCAACTAACTCTGTCTACTAACTCAGTATTAGTAAACTGTTAGGGTTAGTAGAACAAGTTGACATACTTGTAAAGTTACTTATATGTCTGTTGGGGATCATCAAAATAAAATGTTAGCAGATATTAAGCAGACAGTCTACTAATACTCTAATAACTGCTAGTTGACATGTAGTTACAAAGTTACTTATAGTTAGTAGAATGTCTAAAGTGGATTATCGGAATAAAGTGTTACCAAAGTAGATTTTCACATTTTCTGAAAAAAAAAAAAAAACATTTATGGTGAAGTTTGGAAAATCCCCATGATTCTTGCCTTTAGCAAGCACTGCTAATTTCTTAAAATAACAATCCCAGTGAGTTATTTGACCACATGGCACAAAGTTAGCAAAATTGCTCAAGATCACAAATTCCCATGTTGCATTTTACGCCGAAAGCTATATTGTCTCATGGATACCTCTTCACTATTTATGATTATGTTTATGCTTAAATTAAACACTGTAATCAGCTGCCAAGTACCTTTTCATTACAAGTCATTCCAGAAAGCAGGCGGAACTTATTGTCGCACCTCTAGCAGGAAATAAATAAACGAGCTTGTGTAGCTAGTGGCAATAATCAGCCGATGAAGGAGCCAATGAGAATCTCAGAAGGCATCATTTATTTAGAGTGTTTACTGCCTGAGGCCCTGGGAGAGGTGAAAATGTGTTGGAAACAAGGCACGCTCACATGCCCTCATGCCTACTTACCCTCAGTATCCAGATCCCCTGCTAACTCACATAAAGCACACTGCCAACCAGGTGGTTTTCTTCACCTGTGCCTGATATCTGAATGACTCTCTTATGTTCTGAGCTTTCACTGCCAGAGTTTGCAGGTCGCTGGATGCGGAAATGTGACTCGGCAGGTTGTGCTCTGAAATATTTAGGGTGTTATTCTGTTGTCTGTACAGGATATCCAGCCAAAATACTGCATATAGTTCATACAGGAACAGGAACAGAACAAATTCATTGATAATCTGAGATCTGCTGTAGTAAATGAGATAGAATTTTCATTTTTGGGTGATTGTTCCTTTATAGTACTACCACAGTCAACATTTACATTAGTACCGTGGTGGTATCAGACGGTAACACCATATACTTTTATATATATACCATGGTACTACGTGATTACCATATTCATGTAACATAAAGGCAGTACCATAGTATTTGTTGAAGTAGGGCACAACTTTTTCACTTTCTCAGATTGTGTAAATCTGCTTATAGGGTTCAGAGGATTTATTTAATTTTTTCAAATATATGATCTGATCATGAACTTATTGAATTTAGCCTAAGTTTGCCTGTGCGAAAGAAATGCCTTAAAACATCTTATCACGATCTTAAAACTATTGATGTTGCAGCATTTTGTGCCTCCTCTACTATTTCTGATATCTCTTCTCCCTCACTGATGTGATATCTAAATACCACTCCATCATTTCTGGAATTGTACAGGATCATGCTCCTGTTAAGACCAGATCTGTCCCTTTCTCCCACACTTCTCCTTGCTACACTCCTGAGCTTTGTTAAAGGCTTGAGCATCCTTACAGGTAAACTGACCTCGCTGTTCATTATTTAGCTTTTCTTGAACACTTCAAAACTTACAAATCTGCTCTAAACTCGGATCGTTCTGGTTTTGTTCTGCTATGATTAACAAATCAAGTAATAGGCCAAAAGCATTATTTGACACAGTAAACAAGCACACCAAACCTCCATCTCATGTTGCCCTAGCTTCAGATGAGCTCTGCTGTTCTTTCTAGAATACTGGAAAAGAAAGATGCTGTCCACCAATGTTTCTCTTACGAGGTCGCTGAGTTTAGTTTTGGGCCTAATCTCTCTGGCCAGTCTTTGACTAGCTTTTCTCTGACTAATCGATCTGGTATCACTGAGTTAATCTTGAAATTCTTTTCTCATCCTGTCGACTTGATCCTGCTCCTACTTCTCTCCTGAAACCCTGCCATTCTGTCATCTCTGCACCTATTTCTCACTTCATAAATACATTTCTTGCATCTGCTTCATTCCCTTTACCACTTGAAAGTGACACAGTTACCCCAGTTCTCCAGAAACCCAACCTTGATCCGTCAGTTATATCTAATTATCGTCCTATTTCAAATCTACCATTCATTGCCAAATTACCAGAAAGTACTGTTGCCTTCCAGCTTCAGTCTTTTCTTGTTGAAAAGAATCTCTTTGATCCCTTTCAATCTGGTTTTCGCCCACTTCATAGTAGGGCTGCACGATTTATCACACGATATGAACAATAACGTTGAACTTAAACGCAATTATCACTTAAACACGATTCTTAGTGCGATTATGAAATCGCAAAGGCTGCGATTATTATTATATATTTTTTTTTTATGCACAGCTTGTCAATGAAGTATGGCTCCAAATGCCAATCCATCTGAAAGCACTGCGAGTTTGAGTTAATTATAATGTACATTTAAAAAAGCAACACGCGTCAAACATCTTTCCAGACATGAGAAGCATTTTTTAACATCTTGTCCAACAAAAGACAACATTTAATAACATGTTTTTTACTCCAAACTCACTTCATAATGACAGTTGAGCATCCTTCTGTGAGATGATGTGGCTTACTACACAGAATAAGGCAGTCATATGTTTATTAGTCATATTTAATCAATCAAAGCGTTTCAATCTTCTGTTTATTCGGCTACAACGATATGACGTGTGTTATCTTCTTCTGCGGCAGGGCATATTTGGAGTTTCTGCGCAAGAGTGCCCTCTGGCTTTCAGATGGAGAAGCATTTACTGCTGATCACAGAGCCGTACCGCTCTGACAAGCTGCGCATTAAATAATCACAGCCTTTGCCAAATCACGTGTGGTTTAATCGCGATAAATCATGCAGCCCTACTTCATAGTACTGAAACTGCCCTTGTAAAGGTAGTAAATGACCTACTACTTTCTGGTACTACTTTACTCAACCTCAGCTCCGTCTGTCATGATTTACTTATTTTCCACCTCTCAGATGTGGGTATTTCTATCTCTCTGATAGAAAATTTTACATATTAGTGCAGGATTTTTGATCTCCTACTGTCCCTGTGAAGCAAAGTGTCCCTCAGGGATCCGTTCTTGGTCCATTGTTATTCATCATCTACATATTACTACTGTCAGATTTTACATCCACTGTCAGATTCTCCGCTCTAATTGATAAAAACTTCTGCTTGTGTGAATAAAATAACAGAATGCCTCAACTCCTACTTTCTGAAACTAAACATGGATAAAACTGAGATTATTTTCACTGGAACCCCGTCACTTACTAGCAAAATCCCTACTGATTTTGTCTGCAAGATTGCTAGTATTCTCATCAAACCATCCAGAACTATGAAAAATCTAGGCGTTATTTGATTCCTATCCTCTCTGCTCACCCTTACCTTTTAATATAAGGCCAAACAACATGGCATTAATATGGTTTTGTGTAAAAATAAAAAACAATTACCTTCTGGAAACATTTAGTGTCAACGTGTTATATAAAAAATATCAATTATTTTTGTTTTGCAGATGTTACATGTTGTAATTTTGGCAATAGCTTCAGGACTTTTTTTATGGGTCTGTGCCAAGATTTCCAAAAGTTCAGTCAGTCCACAGATGATTGATGAAGTATCTTCAGAAGTTTCTGGAAGCTCACTATTGATAACATATTACTCAGCCCCAAGTGATGTGGAGCATATTTCATGGTGTAAGGAAATGGAATTCTTCAAAAGGAAAAGTCTTTATTTAGCATATGCCAAAGTACTGGGCTTCATTTCCCCTCTGATGCTTAATTTTTGAACCTTTCTTTTTTTAAGTGGGTCTTTCATCAGATGTGAACTAAGCTCATTTTGCTGTCAAATTCTTCCTTCTTCTGGAAGGTCTATGATTCCAATTTCTGAAGCAAAATGGTTCCTCTTTGACTGGCATATATTTAAAAGCCAACCCAACGAGACCTCTGTGGGCTAAGGGCTGTTGAGGTGGTGTGCTATTATTGGCGTAGCACACTACCGGATGAATGAGAGTTAATCAATGGCTCAAAGTGCCAAGTTGCCTCTTATCTAGTGTGCATGCTAGGTACAGTAGAGGTCCAGGTTACCTTGGTGAGCATAAACAAATTTGCTAAAAAATAGCCCTGGTTTAGCCCTTGATCCAAGTTATACTTGCTTTACAGTATACTATTGAATGTTTGACGATTACATTAGCTTATCGCTTGTTTATGCTTCTTCTTCACTTGTTTTTGGATCCTGAGCTTCTCTACTCTTTCAGGAGATGCATAATAGCACCCCTACTGCATAACAGTGAAAACATGGATTGCCGGAAAATTCCGTCAGTGGCGGGGGAAGAGTTAATAATAATCAAACATCTTTGAATTATCTTCATCTGAGGCCTTTAATTAGAAGTAAATATTGATATGCAATTATGTGTGATTTATTCAATAAATTAATCTGCATATCATGCAATTAATTTTATTCAAATGGAGCTCTAATTATAGCAGTTTAACCCCAATACTGTTTGTAATCATTAAAAATAACTGATACTCCTAAAACAACTGAACTGACAGTACTTTTAAGTGATATGTAATCTCTCATGTGCAGCATTTACAAGATGACCTTTAATTCATTCTGTTGGTTTACAGCTAATTATCTAAGATTATGATAGTACGCATAAAAGGAAGGTTTGTCATCTGCCTTCTCTCTAAATAAATCATGATCAGCTAAGCGCTTAGTGTGCATAAGAGCAGCCTGTTTTATGAGAGGTTGAGGAGATAGAAATAAATGTATAATTCTCTCTTTGGATGTAACATGCAGGAGCGCTACCTTGCCACCTGCCTTGTCTGGCACCACACACTCGTCTGCCAATTAAAGAGAAGTAAATGGGGGCAAGCCTCAGGGCATGGTTTGCATAATATCAGCTGCATAAAACGCGACCATCTGCTTTTCCAGCCACTTCTTTCCTGTGATTGTAACTTTAATATGCTAATGTTTTAAGAGCACATGTGCTCCTCAATGTGTTCATGGATGAGTCTGATGGAAAGTGGACTTTGTGAGGCCCATACTGTGATATTACAGCTGTGGTAAATCTGTCTTTGACGTGCCAGTACATAAAGTTTACAGGTTGGCAATGATCCACTTCTCTGTCTGAAACGCAGTGTGATCTCATTAGTATTCATAGGTGTTTGTATCAAGGATGTCTATAATACCTGGAGTGCTTGACTGTTAGCATTCCTATGCATCTCAATGGCACTGGTAAAACAGCTATGGATACTGTAATGAAGTATTTGCAATGCATGGACACATTTTTTATTTTATTTTTTCCCTGACAACATACAGTCAGGAGAAATGTGCAACGATTGTACTTGTAGGGGTATAACTGCTTATACCCTTAAAAAGGTGCAATACCCTTAAAAGGACAACTTTGTACTTTATCTACCCTTAAAAAAAGGTTTGTACTACTATGCACCTTTTAGGGGTAAATAAGGTGCAAAGTTGTTCCTTTAAGGGAACTGCCCCAGTGTCAAGCTGTTGTACCCTATTGGTACAATTTTCACACTTTTTTTTCATAGATGGTTTATTAAAATGTACTTAATTATTCATTTAATTTATTAAATATTATAATCATCAATCAATAAAAATCATGCAAATAAATAATACATTTTTAAAAAAAAAGTAATATTAAATTAATTAAATGTCTAATGCAGTCGTGTTTAATATAGGCATGCATTTACAGCTCACACCATACAATAATTAAATTGAATGAATAATACATTCTGTTACTATGAATATTTCTTCCATCTAGATATTGTTCATTAAAAAGACTCTTTCTTCATTTATGTATAGATGATGATTTACATTCAAGGCGCAGCAAAAAAGTGTCTATCCAAAAGTACAAAAATCTACGTGTGCACTTTACATATGAATACTTTTTGAATATGCATGAAATCACACTGGATATTGTGATCACATTTCCAGAAGAAAGTACTGTACTTTAAATTCTCTGAATACCTCAAAGCAATTAAACCAATTTAAGATAACAGTGCTTGACTAATTACTGTATTTTATTTCATTAAATCACATGTACTTATATTTAGCAGTCACAGAAGCACACAAATCTTGTCAGAAATACCAATATTTTCCAATATTATCTGAACACACAATTCTTCAGCTGCAGTCGTTCTCCCGGGTGTGATCAGTCTCCGATTTTCCACAGCTCACACACGTTCTCTGAGGAAGTGTTTGTTTTCTCTGGCACTAAGACAAAAACAAATTTACACTATTCTGGAGTCCCTGCACTACGGTATGTGGCAACAGGGCCAATCAGCAGGCAGTGAGTTGTAGGAGATGATGGATTAACGGCAAATGAGAAATTAAACAACCCTTCAGGCTGTGAGTACTTCCAGAGTTGTCCACCCACAACTGAAGGCCACTGAAGGATCTGCCCTCCTAGCAACCCAGCTAACAATTTTTGGTTCCCAGAACATTCTGGGAATGTTCCCAAAACATGCATTTTTAAGGTTTGTTTTTTCCAAGAATGTTTTCTTTACAGATAGAACATTATTTTTAGGTAGGCAGAACGTTCCCCACACTTTCAGGTAACTTTCTCCTAACATTCCTATTTTAATTGGTTAGTTTACATTATAAAACCTAAAAATAGTCTTGTGGCAAGCAGGGCGGGGCCGAGAGCCGCGGGAGCAGAGCGAGGCCAGTGGCGTGAGTATTAATGAGCATCACCTGTGCACCACACCGGTCTGGAGTCCCATGGAGAAGCTCCGGAGGGATAAAAGGAGGAGTAAAGACAGTGAAGTTCACGAGTTCACACTTACAAATAATCGAGGGGAGGGCTCCGAGCTCTAAATTTTGGCTCGAACCCAGAGTACTCCCCCCGTATCTACAGTTAGGATAGTAACCAGGCGAGTGTGAGGAGACGGGTGTTGGAGGGATTCTGAAAACTGTTGAGAAACATAGGTGAAATGGCAATGTATAGGCCTTAACTCTTGCTGATTGGTTAAGCAATTTGAACGTTCCTCTCGAATTTTAATAAAACGACGAGAGAGGTCTAGGCCTGGACTTTATGTTGTTGTTTTGTTTGTTTATGCGGCAGTTGTCTGTGAGGGTTTGTTTCGCTTTGTTGTTTGTTTATTTTATTATTACAGTTATGTTCAATGTTTGCTGGTTCCTGCCTTTTTTTTCGCTTATCAACAAACTTTGTTACAAACCTGTAGGGATGTTCTGTATAGGTTATTTAGGTTATATGAAACCTAAAAATAACCATTAGAGAAAGCTATGTATAGGTTCTCTGTAGGTTATTGTTTATTTAAAAAAAAAAAAAAAAAAAACCTTCCTTGAAACATTCTTGGAAGCTTACTTTTTGGTTACAAAAAAGAACCTACAACCATATGGGAACTTTAGGGGGACATTCTGTGTTTATACACGTCCACGTGTGCCCACTGCAGATGTTGGCCATGTTGAACATATTAAAAAACCTCCTCTGATTTCTATATATACACACTCTCAATTAATGACTCTGGCTTCCTTCTAAAATGGTGCCGCATCGTTTTTTTTTTTCTTCTTTGGATTTGATGGTGTGGTAGCCAGGCTTTGGCTTCTAGAGTCATTTTGTGGTCTCCATTGGGTTTTGCCTCTACTTGCTCCAAAAAATGTCTGGTTTAGAAATCAAGTAAACATGTCAGAGTGTCAATGTCACACGTTATACCTCTAGGCTGACATTACAGCCTACAGAAGCTTGCTTATTAGCTTGATGCTAGTCCCAGCCAGGAGCTTCTAAGGAAGCTAACTCTGTTTGAAGCTTGTCTTTAGCACCCTGCACCACAATATTTATTTGCAATTGAGGCTACCCTCTGTCACCACAACAAAGAGCACACCCTGAACTGCTTTTTCAAGTAGCAGCATGTAATGGATACCGCTATAATCACAGAGATTAGCTTAGCTACTGTCACAGGGAGCTTTTCAAAGGGATGTTTGTCATGCCTTGCATGCATGATCGCGTAGTGGCTTATCGTCAATATGCAGAGCGATCCAAATAAGCATCTAGCGGTGCTAAATGCTTCCTCTCTGAATAAACTAGGGCTGAAGTTGTGCCATTTTTCACACAGAATCTCTAATGACCAAAGAAAAGTGTTCATTTCTGCTGGCAGTGCAATCAGTTTTAATGCGGGAATACGCGTGCAGCGCCTCAAAGCTAGGAGGTGTGTTAAACACATTAAAAGCTTCCCAACGCCTGAAGACTGATTGCGGTCAGAACTGTCAATACCATCGCCAACTGTTGTTAGGCCACCCGAATCACTCCTCCCACTCCGAGTGAGTTTTCCATTATTAGTTGCTATAAAAGCGCCAGGCAGTATTGAAAAGACAGATCAGGCCACGTCAGGCCTCTGTCAACTCATTCAGCTCGCATAATTAAGAGCCGTTTGATTTATGACACAGCACGCCACAGAGCAAGACTCCGCGCTTCTGCCAAACATGGGAACGTAATATAATTGCAATTTCATTCCAAGATATGCTCTTTATGAACACGAGAAACTCACACAATAGAGCTGACTGCTGTCCCCAGGCCAGTGTGGGAGTGTTGTATTTTGTTCCAACGTAGAGTGCAGTAATTTACGGTTACTGCTATAGAACGTGTCTGAACATCACCTGTTTTTCTGCTTTTCTATGCTGAAATGAGCTGCATACCGAGTCTGTGTAAACAAAATGTACATTTACTTTAACATTTTAGTTTCAAATAAATGCAGTTCTTTTAAACTTTCTATCTATCTTAATCATATTAAAATGATTTCTGAAGGATCATGTGACACTGAAGAGTAATGATGCTGAAATTTCTGCTTTGATCACAGGAATAAATTACATTTTACAATATATCCATATAGAAAACTTTTTAATAATAAAACTTTTTAAGCTATTTAATAATAATTTACAATATGAATGTTTTACTGTGTTCTTGATCCAGTACATAAAAGCAGCCTTGGTGAGCAGAAGAGAGAAGAGACTTCTTATCAAGTACACATTTCTGTATATAATTCTAATCAATAACATTAAAGATTAAATTTGCACTAGTGTCACCAAATGGAATTGCACACATAAATACTAGTCTTGAGTGTTTCAGACCAAACAATCTTCTTATCTGTCATTGGTGTACAAATAGATAATCCCACCCCCAAACTCACACCATTGGTTGAATCAGTGTTATTGTGGATGTTCAAAGTGAAATAACAGCTGAGTTTCCAACTTTGAATCAACCTTTTTCTCTGCACGTTTCATATATGTATTGGAATTGACTGGGAATAAATAAATTCCCAGTCAGTTCTTATTCTCAATATTCGTTCACACTTGCCAACATCCATCCATCCATTTTTCAAACCGTTTAAAATTAACATTGTGGCATTTTGGAAAACATGTTTCCATGACAACAAATCTAAGCATATCAGATTTGAACACATGTATGGGTTATTTGCTTTGGGTATGATTCAGTTATCTTAATTTGCAGTACAGCTGACTATGCATCATCTCAGACCTTGATATCTGTAATAGTATTTTCACTAGTGAAATGTCACCATAGGCTGCCATTCAAATTCAATTGTTGATATCAAGAATTGATTTCTTACTAGTTTAAATTCCAATTTCACATATCAGAAATACAATTCTTACTAGTAAAAATCATAATTTTTGATGTCATTAATTACTTTGTTACTAGTGCAAATATCTGTTCTTGATATCAACAATTGAATTGCTGCTAGTAACAATGTTAATTTTTGATATCAGTAATTTGATTGTCACTAGTGACAGTGTTAGTTTCTGATATCATGAATTTGATTGTTACTAGTAAGAAAGCCATTTTAGATATCTGAAATTATATTAATAACAGAAATACATTTTCAGATATCAAAAATAAACATTTTTACTAGTAGCAATTCAATTGTTGATGTCAAAAACTGACGTTTCAACTAGTGCCAATTGAATTCTTGATTTCAAAAATTATGATTTTTACTAGTAAGAATTGTATTTCTTATATGTGAAATTGGAATATTAACTAGAAAGAAATCAGTTCTTGATATCAACAATTGAATTTGAATGGCAGCCTATGGTGACATTTACTAGTGAAAATAAAATTACAAATATCAAGAATTCTAGTTTTTACAAGTGGAAATCTAATTCTTGATTTCAAAAATTAGCATTTTAACAAGTGTAAATTGAATTGTTGATATCAAGAATTCATATCCTGAGAATGAATAAAAGTCAAAACGGCTTGCCATATAACGTTTTGCTTGCTCCAACTCTCTCATATTTCCAGATCTGGAAAGGACCGTCTATGTGTTTGGTGGCAACGCAGTAAGTCCACTTGGGTGGTATTCCATTTCAGGTTTAGTGTGTAACAGTTCTGCATAGGTGGTGGGAAAGTTATCTTTGACCTCATACGTACCTGTTAGCTCATGTCACCATAGCTTACGGCTCACTTCTAGCTGTGTGTTTGTTTGCTCTGGACGTCTGTCTGAATCAAATTTCAGTTCTGCTGATCAGAAAGGACTGACCAATTTAAACCTTTTACTGCTGTGCGATGGAAGAGCAACTCAGAGAAGTATTCTATTATAAAAGACCTCTGCTCCACGCTGCCCTCCCTCTTTCCCAGAAGTACAGCCATCTTCCAAGAAGCAGCGATGCTATCTTCGCCGCTCTCCAAATGAAGGTCTTATTCATCAGTGATGCTGTGTCTTTCTCTTATCTGCTCTGCCCTTTTCTTATAAAAACATTTTTAAGGGGCAGCCTGCAGACTTCATGTTCTCAATCAGAGCCATTGAGAGCTCAGCCTGTGTTCCAGTAACAAATCCCGCACAATATGCCTTCCCAGTCATCTTAAGCCAGTAATAAGCCACTGGCACAGATACAGTGCATTGAACTCGATAATACTCAGGATGAGAGCGTACATTATTCATTTGCCCTCATAATTTGCAGGGTTTCTTTTTCCAAAATGTGTCATACTAGGATTTTCCCCACTTGACAAGGCTTTGAAAACGAGAAAGGGCGAGACAGCCAGAGAACGACAGCTTTTTGCTTATGTTCACAGGGCGATGTGGGAACAATAATGAGAGTGGCGTTCAAACGAACAGATGAATAAATAATCAGTTTTCGGTCTGCAAGGATTAGTTCAAAGGCTGTCGCTAACTTAAGAGAGGGTGTAGGCTTGTTTCCACATGAGAAACAACTATGATTTATTCAGGTCCCTTACCTTTAGCACTCACCGCTTTGGAAGTGCATCAGTGAGAATCACATGGAAGGTACAAGAAAAGGACAAAGAAAGTTTTTGACAAAAGAGGAATTATGCTGCGCTTGTTCCCGGCACTTCTAGACCATTGCAATTAAAAGAAGTGAAGGGTTTTTATGGATGTTGGGTGGCAGCCACGCAGATTTATCGGAAACTCGTAGACAGTCCTACTGTTGCTGCCAGATACAGTGAACTATGCCCACTATGCTGGGGAGTTTGAGCGCAAAGTGAGTACATGGACAACAAACATTAGTGTAATTGCATTTCTGTGCTGTTAATCACACATGGTGGCAAAGAACCTTTGCGTCGCACCATAGCTTCTCACAGGAGGAGCAGCACAAAATGATGAAGCTTTCCACAGTATTTGAAAGCCAGCCATTTACAAAGCTCAACATACCTCACGGCCTTATGTACGATTGTTGTATATTTTGGCTAATTTGACACATATTTTAATTTAACACATTTTACCATATTTAAAGGGGTGGTATAATGCCACTTTTACAAGATGTAAAATAAGTCTGTGATGTCCTCAGAGTGTGTATGTGAAGTTTTAGCTCAAAATACCATACAGATAATTTTTTTTATAGCATGTTAAACTTATCACTTTTTGAGGGTGAGCAAAAACGCTCTTTTTGTGTGTGTCCCTTTAAATGCAAATGAGCTGCTGCTCTCAAAAGGGGGCGGAGTTTCAGACGCTCCTGTTAGCACTTAGCAGCGCCTCACATTACCTTATGCAGACTCATTGAAAATGTCAGAAACTGTTCAGCCTTTTATGTTCAAAACGGAGTTGGACAATGAGGGAGAGACTCAAGGAGAAGTGACAACATTTTGAATACAACAGGATGCTTCTGAACGGTTAGTTGATGAATTTATGTAGCTGATGTTAACTTTATCTTAAAGTCATTGATTAGCATATTCTGTCATGATAATCTATAAGTCGCTCAGTGGGAACTGTTTGTAAGATCCTACAGAGCCAGAGAATATATGCTGCATGAAGATAGAACAGGTATAGTTTAGTTTAATTACGGTCATAACTTGTCATTTTGTCCTCTTGCTTTTATGATATGCTATTGCATTTGTATTACATACTGTAATGCAATAACGTGTTCTCAGAGGCAGGGTTTATGTAATTTCTAGGGTTAGTGATGTCACCAACCCGGGAAGAAGCTTGTTGTAGTCCTTAAACAGAGAATTCTTTAAAATACAATATCTCTGTTTGCAAAATCGCAATGAACATTTAAAAAACATTTAAAAAGCCAGCGCAGAAATTCAAACACTTCCGTGTACTTTTAAACGCTCCCGTGTGTTGATCATTGTAGCCAATCACAGACATATATGTTGAGCGCGTGAACACAGTGGCCAATCAGAGATGTTTACGAATCTGCCCAACAGCACTCAAAGCATCACATGAAGTTTGTACTTTTGACAACACTACTGCAAATATTCAAGGACAATCAGATAATTTCTTTGTCATAGGAGTGGCAAAATATTATTTTAATCATGTATTATAAAATACAGTTTCATGGCCAGTTCAATTGGCAGCTGAAATTGGCAGGTGTGGAAAAAATTCTTTTGTACTTCATTTAAAAAGGCTTTTTATACAATATTTAAACAAACTATACAGATTGTGACAGGTAATTTTGTAGAGTAACTAAACCTAGAGCTATCAAGTGTTTAGTCCAGAAATGCCTCAGATTCTTGTCTGACATGCTTTTCTAAACACTTGTCTCTGAGGTGGCCCTTTACACATTTGTCTAAGAATTGTTTAAATTGCACATTTGAGGTTTCATGATTGTATTCTGACAAGTTAAACTTCAATTCAATTCTCACTATTAGCTAGTTGCTTATTAGCATGCATATTACTAGGATATTGGCTGTTTATTAGTACTCAAAGCACATATTAATGCCTTATTCTGCATGACCATATTCTGCATCCCTTAATCCTACCCAATCCCTACTTAACTTAAACGCTACAAAAACTACCTTACTAAATATTAATAAGCAGTAAATTAGGCGTTTGAGGCAAAAGTTGTAGTTAATAGTGAATGTGTTCCCCATACTGAAATGTTTACAATATTCTTACAATGCTCTAAAGCTCTAAGCATATTCTGTTTTATGTTATATAAGTCTAAATTATAACGAGCATCACAAAACTGAATTGCAAAAATAATATTAATGACTTTAAACAGGTTTCCCGAACACTGCCGCTGCCCTGTCATTGGCTGGACAATGTGAAAACCCCACCCCAAACTCCTGCCATTGGTGGAGCTGTTCCTATATCTCAAACAAACAAAAAGTACATTTGTATAACAAAACGTTTTAACTATCAAAAAACAAATCATAAAATCATTATAAAACTTGTCAGCACAAGAAAATGCAAGTTTTGGGCACTTGTGCATCACTTGTTAGTCGATGAGTTGAATCAACTCCACAGCAACTACACAAATTTATCCACTAACCATTCAGAAACGTCCAGTTTCATTCTAAAAGTTGTAACTTCTTCTTGAGTCTCTCCATCAGTGTTCGACTCCAGTTTGAACAATATAAGGCTGAACGCCATTACCAACAGTCGTCATTTTGGCTGCGTGAGATTCTCCAGCTTTGTTGTTGTTGAGGAAGCAAAGCATGAGCTATTAAAGCTCCGCCCTCTTCTGGAAAGGGGGCCGGGAGCAGCAGCTAATTTGCATTTAAAGGAACACAAAAACAGTGTGTTTTTGCTCACACAAATTTGACAAGCTATGATAAATGATCTCTGGGGTATTTTGAGCTGAAACTTCACAGACACATTCTGGGGACACCAGAGACCTATATTACATCTTGTGAAAAGGGGCATAATAGGTCCCCTTTAATATCATTGTCTTACAATGTTAGTACTTGGCACAAACCTGGTTAAAATAGCTGGCGGGCAATGAAGGAAAGCCTTGTTTTGACCTCGAGGTAGGCTTTCCTATAAGATTCAATTCAATTCAATTCAATTCACATTTATTTGTATAGCGCTTTTCACAATACATATCGTTTCAAAGCAGCTTTACAGAGAATGCATGTCAACATTACAATTTGGAGAATGCAGTCAGCTAATAATGTAATAATTTAGGCAATTAACTTACAATCACTGTTAGCAATTTAATTGAAGGTAGAAGCAAAGAGCTCCTGGAAAAATGAATTACATATTAACAATAATTAGGATATATAGAAATTTGCGAATGTGCGTGTTGATCCAGATGTTGCATCTTCTGAAGTCCTCGCAGGAGTTGGCGCCGTCTCTTCAAAAGTGTTGGTCATCTGAGGTCTTCTTAAGAGGCTGGATCCAAGCCGAAGCTGATGTACTCTCTAGTCACCTCGGGACGGGCGTAAGAGTGTGACGTCTCGTGAAACCTATGAATTGACGTAATATTGCGGTCAGTTACACTTTCATGTGAATTTTGTACTTTCATATGCATATTATACTGTAGTTGTGGCTGCATATTAAACCAGGGAAGGAGAAAGTATTTTAACCATGAAAAATAGACAGATTGCCATTAAAATTGTGACATACCATTAAAAAATGAATAATGTGAAATTGTATAATGCATTTCTTTATCTATAACTCATTTTTGTGAAATTATTTCAGCATTTAAGTAGGACAGTGGTTTGGGAGCTCATATCACCATTTGCCTCCTCAGGACGCTCCACATTTACCTGCAATCTCTGCTTCTCTGGCAATTTAACAGCTTTAATATTTGGGACACAGCATGACATATCACTTTGCGGCAGGCTATAATATATTTCAGCTTCAATTCGTTACCATACTACCTTTTTTATTTTTTTGCAGAAAGGGTCTGGCCTGTAAAGTAGAACTGTGTTAAATGATTTTTTGCTCAGTTTCCAGCCAATGTCAGTGCTATTAGCAGACATTCCAGGGGGTGTTCCAAGGTAATTCGCTGTAAATGAGTATATGGCGGTGATGTGGAACTGGATGGAGGCCTGTATGTGTTCCTCCTGAATTAAAAGTTGTCTGACCTCCTCACAGCTGGACAGTGAAGTCATTCCAGCTTCACTCTCTCCACACTTGCCCGATTGTTCACGGTTCTTCCTGTGTGATGAGTTTCAGTGGAGTGGGTTTGTGGGTTTGAGCTCCGCACACCTGCAGGAGAATGTCGCCATCCATGCTAGTCCAGGATTGTTATGTGTGTGAGTGAGGTATTGCACACAAAGTATTACTTGTGTAAAGTATGGAAGCTTGTTTGCGCCAAAAAATTAAAGTAATTGCGACTTTATATCTAACAATTCTGAATTTATAACTTGCAATTCTGATTTTATATCATGCAATTCTGATTTTATATCATGCAATTCTGATATTATATCTCACAATTCTGATTTTTATATCGCACAATTCTGACTTTGTAAGTCGCATTTCTGACTTTATAACTCACAATTCTGACTTTATATTTCGCATTTGACTTTATAACTCGCATTTCTGACTTTATATCATGCAATTATGCCTTTTTTTTATCTCACAATTCTGACTTTATATCTCGCAATTCTGACTTTGTAAGTCGCATTTCTGACTTTATAACTCACAATTCTGACTTTATATTTTGCATTTCTGACTTTATATCATGCAATTCTGACTTTATATCTCGCAATTCTGACTATATCATGCAATTCTGGCTTTATATCTCACAATTCTGACTTTGTAAGTCGCAATTCTGACTTTGTAAGTCGCAATTCTGACTTTGTAAGTCGCAATTCTGACTGTCTCGCAATTCTGACTTTATAACTCGCAATTCTGACTTTATAACTTGCAATTCTGACTTTATAACTTGCAATTCTCACTTTATATCTCGCAATTCTCACTTTATAACTTGCAATTCTCACTTTATATCACGCAATTCTGACTTTATCTTGCAATTCTGACTTTATATCACGCATTTCTGACTTTCTCGCAATTCTGACTTTATATCTCGCAATTCTGACTTTATATCTCGCAATTCTCACTTTATAACTTGCAATTCTGACTATCTCGCAATTCTGACTTTATATCTCGCAATTCTCACTTTATATCATGCAATTCTGGCTTTATATCTCACAATTCTGACTTTGTAAGTCGCAGTTCTGACTATATTTTGCAATTCTGACTGTCTCGCAATTCTGACTTTATAACTTGCAATTCTGACTTTATAACTTGCAATTCTCACTTTATATCTCGCAATTCTCACTTTATATCTCGCAATTCTCACTTTATAACTTGCAATTCTGACTTTATATCACGCAATTCTGACTTTGTCTCGCAATTCTGACTTTATATCATGCAATTCTCACTTTATATTACGCAATTGTGAGATAAAAAGTCACAATTACCTTTTTGCATTTTTTATTTCGTGGTGGAAACAAGTAAGAATATTTATGGAGTGTTACTTAGATTAGCACATATGGAAGCTGTCACAACCAGATCTCAGTAACTGAGGTTTTGAGTGCTTACACAAATGCTTTTTTAGCACTGGGTTTGTATATTGGTTTCAACCACTTTTTGTGATTTATGTTCTCCAGTCTAAAAAGACAACAGTCATAGGCCTATTTGTGTACAAGCTGTTGTGCGAACAAAAGAAAACATACACTACCGTTCAAAAGTATGTGATCATTATGATCTGTTTTTAAAGAAATGAATACTTTTATTTATATAAGAGTGCATCAAATTGATTGAAGGTGAGAGTAAAGGCATTTATAAAATGTTCAATATTTTAAATGCCTTGGTGAGCAGCAGAGACTTATTTTAAAAAGTATTAAAAAAATCTTAGTTTTCATTGACCAAAGCAATGGTTAAAATCTTTTTCTTGTGAAACTAACTAAAAAAATAAATAAATAAATGCATATATATTTTACAAAAGTGTGAGAAAAGTGCACAGCAAGTGCCACAAGAGTGCAGAATTAAAACAGCAATCTGTTTCGTTTACTGAATGAACTCTCACTTCCCCATAATTTTTTATTTTATTTTATTTTTTTTTCTTCTTCAGTGAACATGCAGCTGACAAAAAAATGCTGAGGTTTCTGGCGAGGCATCGTAGAGAGAGAGAGAGAGAGCGAGAGAGAGAGAGAGAGACAGAATAGGAAAATTCCCTTATTAAGTAACCAATCTGTATCCTGTTATGGCAAAATAGATTTATTTAGGAGGTTTGCAGGTCATTGCAGTTCCCATCTATGATGACCTCCACTGAAGTCAACAGATGGACGGCTACATTCTGTTCCTGAGATGGCAGGAACAGATAATGCATAATTTACCCCTGGTGTGACACTATATTTATTAACTGTCGGCTGGATTGAGCAAAGATGAATTATAAGCAAGGATTAGTGATATCGGTTTACGTGGACTCAGACCTGTTGAGGCGCATATATGTAACACAGGTGCCAGATGTTATCTACAAACTCAGCCTTGGTTACATGGAAGATGGGTGACTTTCAATCTGTGTTTCTCCATTTGTCAGTGAGAAAGATATACAGTGTCTACAATGGATATATATGGCATGACACAATGCAACAGAAGAATATTACTCCCATTATAATCAACAGAGATTCAGTTAAAGGCACAATATGTAAGATTTTTGGATTAAAATATCCAAAAACCACTAGAACAGTGTTATATATTTTGTTGACTTGTGTACTTACATTATCCCAAATTTTTCCAAGAATGTTTAAATCCAGAGAAATAAGCAATTTCAACCAGGACACCGACCATGTCCGCGCATCACCTGTCAATGACATCATATCAGCGTTACCCTCGGTTTCCAGTTTTATTTTGTAGAAACCATGGGAACACCAAAGACGCTTTAGTATTTTATGTGTTTTATTAGACAGGTGAGCAACTGTTCGGATACATTCATCAACAGAAAACTCATCATGTTATATAGCTCAACACAGTAAGTCTTATTGTTTAAATCTTTTCTTGATTTACCGAGTACCATATTTTACCATGACTGATATCGATCTAGCTTACTGCAGTGTGCAACAGGTGTCTCATAGCAGCCGCCGAGCGAACGCAGAGTAGCATTATAACAACTTTCAACACACAAATGTATCTAATATGATAAAACAGTGCTGCTTTACCCCACATACTCATGACCGGAAGAAACGGAAGCAGCGACTGTGGCATAATAAAAGCTCCGCTGCTCGCGAGGCGTGTGTTGTGTTCGTCTCTCATTAGCAATCATTCCAGCGACCTCGCTCCGCCCCCACGGCACTCGGCCCTGCTCTGCTTCATACCACAGTAATGTTAATAATCTCATCCATCAACATGATTTCTGCCCGAGTCCCATCCCGATTCTTTTCTACTGGCTGCAGACGTGAAGACAACACCTCCCATGATTCCACGGAATCAAGGCGTCATCAAGCTACGCCTTTATTATGAATAATCATCCTCTAGTGGCGAAAATTTACATATTGTGGCTTTAACAGACAAAATCAGTCACACTGAAATAAAATTATTTTCATATAAAGAGAAAATCAACTTATTCCATCCAAAAATAGTTGGGTTTATTGGGTGTGTTGATTCAAAACAAATTAGTAATCAGTAACAAGGAATTCATGCATAAATCATGGAAGATTTGCAGTTTTATTTTTATATAATTTATATTAGATTTCCTTCATACTGTTTTACAAAAATCAGGAATTAATTATTTTAATTACATCCATCCATTCAATTTATTTATCCATTGATTTATTGATTAATTGATTAATTTTATTTTATTTAATTTTATATTTAATTTTTTATATTTGCTGTTAATTTTCCTTGGTACTGTTTTACAAAAAACAGGATTTATAATATTATTATTATTATTATTATTATTATTATTATATATTTAAATAATTTCTAACATTTTATTTATGTCTTTATTTCTTTCTTTATTTAGATTTGCTATTACATTTCCTTAAGAAAAAAAATCTGGAATTAATTATAACCATTATATATTTAAATAATTTCTAACACTATTTATTTATTTAATAATTTTATTTAAATTTATTTTTAGATTTGCTGTTAAAGGATTAGTTCACTTCAGAATTAAAATTTCCTGATAATTTACTCACCCCCATTTCATCCAAGATGTTTGTCTTTCTTTCTTCAGTCGAAAATAATTCATTCATTCAGTTAGTGAGTTAATTTTCCTTGGTACTCTTTTACAAAAATCACCAAAACCAGCCTGATGTTTCTGTTCTCTCCCTACAAGTTTTTTGTTGTTGTTTGTTTCTAATAATATTTATATGCATTATCCATTCATCCATCCATTTTCCAACCCACTTATCGTATGTAGTGTCGCAGAGAGTTTCTCCCAGCGTTGAGGGCTGAAGGCAGGGAAACACACCGGATGGATGGCCAGTCTATATGCAATAGGAATATCATCTTTTGTTATTTATTCTAAAATAGCCCATTCAAAGTCAGTGAGTTCATTATTGGTGAGATAACGTACTAGTTTGATCCTTCCAGTGTAAGATGCAATACAACGTGACGTGGGTCCATCCTCAACTCGAAGGTGAGCAAAAGTTTGAGATGGCTGAATTCCAGATCCAACAGTGAGGCTCCCGCTGTGTCTGCGAGGGAATCTGGCAGCGCTGCACACCTCACCCACCTCTATAAACAAACCAAAGACTCCAGCTTCACCTTGACTGCCAGATATCACTTTCCAAAAGATAACATTTATAAAAGTGACGAGTCCACATTTACATTGAATGAATCTCTGTGTGAGAGGGAGATTAGATTATATCTGCGATGGAGAGATACTCTGTTGGAGAGCTTGTTATAAAACCCAGGAGTGAGATGATTTGCATGCCACTTGTGAAGCCAGTGACACGCCTTTGAAGAGTGAAATGGATGGGCTATTAAATATGAATCATTTGGAGTTGTCACAGAGAACTGCAGATGAAAGATCTGTGTCAGTGTGATCTACTCATTTAAACTCTCTCTGATGATATTGATTTGGCATTTCTGTGTTACACATCAAATCTCCTCAGATTTATAGCACAGGAAACCGCTGGACGATGTAGGGGAATTTTAGTTGTATGAAACAGCATAAATGTGTGCTTGTATCGCAATATGCCTGTCGTCACACTGACATACTGTGCCGATGTAAATCTGCACGTATTCTGTTACTTTTGAACGGGCTCTTACAGAGGCAGCTATCATGTGAGGCGTACCTCATGGGGAGTCTTGAAGTAATATAATGACTAAGGGATTATTTTTATAGTGTCAATTAACAGCATGCTTTAATGAATTTCTTCAGTGAGATAGATATTGTTTATTTTGTTTAACAGGTGTAATCAGAAGAGGTGATTTTATAGCTTCATTCCCATTTATAATCTTCTCGGGACACCTAAACAAAAAAAAGTGTGTTTGTGTGTGTGTGTTGCATTGCAACAAGATAGTGGACAAGCTGAGAAAATTATTAATTGTTAAGGACCTATTATGCCCCTTTTCACAAGATGTAATGTAGGTCTCTGGTGTCCCCAGAATGTGTCTGTGAATTTTCAGCTCAAAATACCCCACAGATCATTTATTATAGTTCAAATTTGCCCCATTTGGGTGTGAGCAAAAACATGCCGTTTTTTTGAGTGTCCATTTAAATGCAAATGAGCTGCTGCTCCCGGCCCCCTTTCCAGAGGAGGGTGGAGCCTTAACAGCTCTAGCTTCAGTTGCTCAACAACAAGACTGGAGAATCTCACGCAGCCAAAATGACAATTGTCAGTAACGGTGTTCAGCCTTACATTGTTCAAACCGGAGTCGGACACTGATGGAGAGACTCAGGAAGAAGGTGCAACTTTTAGAATGAAACTGGACGTTTCTGAATGGTTAGTGGATAAATTTATGTAGTTGATTCAACTCATCGACTAGCATGTGCCGTCATGTTAATATTTTGTGCAAATGTAGCGTTGAATTGACCCTCGTTTGTGAAGCAGTCCAGCGTAAAATGACGGCATGGTAACAACACTCTACTAGTCTTCTCTAAAGCAGCCCAACATGGCCTCACCCCCTTTGTTGGGGTGTTAAATTATGTAAATTTTGGGGTTTGTGATGTCACCAACCCAGGAAGAAGCTCGTTGTAGTCCCTACCAGCTGTTGTTGTAGTCCTTAAAAAACGATTTCTGTAAAAGAAAATATCTCCCTTTGCATTGAACTTTGAGCGTTGTAACTTTGCAGATGTTGTTTATGCTCAAACAGCAACATTACACACTTACTAAAGTTAAAAAAAGTGAAATCATAATCAAGGATCCCTTTAATATATTTAATGAAATCCTGCAATATAAATACCTAATAAAATATAATAAAAAAATACTTTTACCCAATATTTGAGTGTGCTGTATATATTTGTTTAGTGGTTTCATGCTGTTAGCTTAGCAACATGCTAATGGTAATCTCGTTAATGTGTGCTTTACATGAGGATCACTGTACAGTAGGCCTGTTTGCAACCAAGACTCACTGGAAAAATATTCCTGTAGCGACATTTCTGCAAAATGATATTATGTTGCTTCTTGCTTTTGCGCCACTTTCAAAATTAAATATCCAGTGGGTGGCGCTAAAAGTGTGTTTAGTTTAATTCAAAACAGATGAATGTGAAACAATGTTTTTCACGTTTGTTGTTGTACAGTTTGCTGAAGTTTGGAAATTAAATAGGCCTATGGCATTAAAAGATTAATGCTCTCGCTTTTTTGTAAAAAACGCAGTACCTACACTAAAACCTAAACCTGTTAACAGAAGCAAACGCGAGATTAAAACACATTTGCTAATGCAGCCATGGCATTGCTGCTCCTACAAGTCTTTGAGCTCTTTTATCATGACTCGTGTTTCACAGGACTCATACCCGAGCGTTTCACATCACAAGTGCAATGCTGTATCAGGTGAGCGACCGAGCAAGTTTACTACAGCAGAAAAGCCAAACATATGGAGCTGGTTATGTAATGCAAACATTAAAATGTATTAGATTGCATATCATTCACTATGGTAAAACTGTTTTAAGGTCGTTACATAGTATTGTGGAAGGAACCACATAAAAATAAGTCTTTATTAATCATTGATCTGCCCTCGTAAAGATGCTCACACAACCCTCACCCGTAAGAGATGGATTGAAAGAGAGGAAACAGGAGATAAAGAGCTAAATATTGAGTTTGTACCTTGTGAAACACAGACACCCAACCCCCATCCCACACTCTCCACCTTCCTGTGTCATATCATTAATTTTCAGACAAACCTGAGAGAATGTCTTTTTCTCACCTCTCAGTTGTTTGAGATAATGTCACACTAGGGCTACAGTTAACTGCCAGGTTCGTTTGCAGAATACAATGAATTATATTTACATTTTTTACTATTCAGTAATTGAGGACTTGATAATCATCGCAGGTTTTTCTAAAAGACTTTGCAAATAGAGGGATATACTAAAGTTCTCTTGTGGCCTTGAAAGTTATACGGAAGTGACAAAGACTTCATATTGAGGGACCTCTCCACTTGCATGTAATTTACTACAAATATTACAATTTTTCCCTCTACAAAAGTCATGGTTTTGTGAAATGATTTATATCCACTAATCAACCAAGGACAGACTGCACAAAATAGAGTATGATATTTGGCAGATGCTTTCATACAAAGCAACTTATATTGCATTTAAGCTATACCGTACATGTTTGATTAGTGCCCTGGTAATTAAAGGCATGACTTAGGAACATTGTAACTTCATGTTACATGCACGTGAATGAGTAAACAAAACTGTATAGTGGGAAACTCAGAATTCTGATAAAATCAGCCACTGAACATTATATTTAACCCTCTGGTCCTCTTTTTACGTTTTGAAATTTAAATTTTTTTTGCTTCATCGGAATGGGATGACACTTGATGACTTTTGTCGCATTAACTATGTGAACACACAAACACACAAAAATCATGGACATGATTCAGATATGTTGAAGGGTTGAATAAAAATAGTCACACTTGGCTCCTTCGTGGTCGAAAATGGCCGACTTAGGAAATGAATGGGAAATACGAAAAAAATACGAAAACTCAGAACTGATCACCACTACTTTGTACCACTTTGTACCACTACTTTTGGTGGTACAAAGTACAATTTAGCCACTGTGCAGAAAAAAAGTGCACAGCAATGAAGGGGTGACAAAAAATCTCAAGAGTGCAAAACAGACGCAGTAAACTGTGTCTACTACAGAGAATCAGTACCGACGCTTCAGATCAACATTTAAAAAAAAAAAAAAAAAACTAAACCTTGTCAAAAAGTAATCTTTGAGAATGTCTAAGTATAAATCCAAATCCACAACTTAATAAAAATAAGTATTTGTCTAAAAAACACTAGAATGTATAAGCCACTTTATATAGAACTATTTAGAAATCTAGTGGTTACACCATGGCATTACATAAGTTTTTTCTTTTTTTACTCCCACCAGATGGCACTAATCTACCTTCAAAAAAAAAAAAAAAAATGTAATTGCATTGTCTCTATTTTAACATTGAATACTTCTTTAATTGAAAAATAATTTTAAAATATATTATAAAGAAAATTGTATATTATTTTCAATGGGGAAAAATAGCTAATAAAAATTGTATAAATATTACATAGTATCATAAAATGCCCTCAAATTTATAAATAATAATAATAATAATAATAATAATAATAATAATAAAAATATTTTGAACAAAAATACATACATTGGTTTTGACCGCGAAGGAGCCAAGTGTGACCCCCTAAACGAAGAGTACCAGCCATCATATATTTCATAGGCCTAAATTGCAAATTATCAGGCTACTGTGTTTATCATTTATAAACAACAATTACAGAACATGATCCATATTTGAACTTTATTTAAATAAAATAACAATTGTCACATAATCCTATAAGAAATGTCTGCAACACTTTGTAATAAGGTCCCATTAGTTAGCTTTACCTAATGGATTAAGTTTTTTATATTATTTATTAATCTTTGTTAATGTTAGTTAATAAAAGCACAACTGTTCATTGTCACTTCATGTTAGCTCAGGTTCATTGAATAATATTAAACGGATACAATTTTGAATTAATGAATTACTAAATGTTGAAATCAAAATGATAGTTCAAGTAAACTAATGTTAAAAAATGGAACCTTATTGTAAAGTTTTACTGAAATGTCACAGATTAGTTTTTTTGAGCTGTGTTCACAGCTAAAGCAAAATGTATACATTTTTGTTGTTTAAATTATTTATTTTTTTATTAAACAAGCGGTTGTTTTTTTTTTTTTTTTTTTTTTCTTCTCATTCAAGCAAATGTCAAGCTTGTGTGACTCGAAACAACTACACGGAGGGCGTTACCAAGATGAACTGACATGCTTTATAAAGGACTTTGTTTTGAGCCGTTCAGTGCAAACACAAATACAAAGTGGATCTGCAGTTTCAACAGCTCAGGTGAAGAGAGTCACTGTGTTATAAGTGAACAGAGTGCTTCACTTTACTCAGGTAATGAAGATGTTGACAGATCTCATTGGGGTCTGTTGACTTAAAGCAAAGTGATAGAAACAGGTACTTGGAGCACTTTGTTGGCTGACAAAGAGAAACACGAGACTCTGTATTGATTACACACACAGCCTTTCTGTGGATGTGGACAAATGGCTTTATTTTGAGGATTCTGAGCTAAAGCTAATATAACTGCAGCCCATTGTAATCCCCTACATTGCTGGAGCACCTGGCTCATTTCCCAAAAATCAGCAGCTTTTGTTTTATAACTTTTGGTGATGATAATTAATACCTTTCTGATATCCGAGCGTGTCTGCCTGTGGTCCGTTGCAGCGGCAGGTTGAGGGCGACTAGCTTGTCTCTGTGTACACAACATGTCACAGTACACTTTAAAGGAGTATTTGAAGCATAATGTTAATTACCAAAAAAAAAAAAAAAAAAACATGGTTATTGTTCTTTTTCTTTAAAAATAACAAAAACCTGGTTACAGTGAGGCACTTGCAATTGAAGTGAATGGAGACATTTTTTTTTTAAATGTCTTGGATCAGTAACAAGCAGGGCCTAAAACTAACTTTTTGCCACACCTGACAATAGTCAGTGACTTTTTTTTTTTTTTACCAGCCACGAAACATGGATTAATCCTTATTAAAAGTTACAAAAGTTATTCAGTCAAGAGCAATGAGTGATTTATTCTTTGTCTTTTGTTGTTTGATTAACATTAAAACCACAGACAGCAGCAGGAATATTAGGTTGCTGTCGCTTTAAGAGCTAATGCACCGATCCAATATACTGTTACACATGCATTTTATTTCTCAACTGTTTATTTAAGACATAACTAACTATATTTACAAGGATACTTGAAAGACATTTTGCCATAATTTTGTTTGAATTCAAGCGCAAGAAGACATGAAAGAGAGCTCAATTCAGTATTCACACGCTGTCTGATACGCGGATTTGAGTAACCAGTTGAGTTCCCTATTGCGTCTTCTTGTGCATGAATATTTAAATTGGCAAGGCTTAAACTTTTGCAGCACTGGCCAGTTATCGCTCCTGATCATCATTCATGGGGCCCCATTTATAAAACGCACAGATTTGATCTTAAAGTGTGCGTATGCTATAATCCATGCCAACGTTTATATTTATATAAACGGTCTTTGACGTGGAAAAGTGCATAGCTCCACGTCAGGGTCTAAGCAAGCGTACGCACTTTTCCTTGTGGCAGTGAGTCGTAGCCCTGCAGGTATTTGGAAATCTAAGCAGTTCTTGCTGCTTGGCATTCTCAAGTAAAGCATTTGGACGTTGACTGGTGCTCTGTTATATGTTAATGGCATTAATTAGGCGGTGTTTACAAGGCGGAGATCTGAAACTATTCGGCTGTGCACAATAATAATACATCATTATTGTCAACCGTGGTTGAAATTTGTCTTTGTCCACACCAGCAATACCATATACAAACACATCACACACATATCAACAAGGGAGAAAAAAAACAAAAAACACCATACTAGATACTAAATCACATCGTCTTTCGATTAAGGAGTCCAATTTTAGTAGGTACAAAGGATCTTTTATAGATATTTGTCTTTGCTCTAGGCATTAAAAATCGTCTTACCGAGGGCAATGGAACAAATTGATCAAACAAAGGATGAGTAGGATCTTTTAAAATACTCTCTGCTTTCCTAACGCACCGTGAAGTGTACACCTCATTTAGACTATTCTGTGGTCTACCGATAATTTTACTACCTATTTTGGTGACCCTTCCCAAATTATTTTTCTGCTTACAATTTAAGTGCCCATACCAAGAAGTTACATTATAGGTCAGCACACTCTCAACCAATGATTTGTAAGCAATCTCCAATATATTCTGGCTCACTCCAAACCTACTTATTCTTCGTATTAAAAACAAGTGTTGCAGGCATTTTTTAGAAATATAATTAAAAACCTTAAGATCATTTGCGATTTATTAATTTCACATCTCAAAGAGACACAAAGATGAAAGATCTGCACACGAGAATACAGTCAAAAAAGCTCCAAAATGTATTATCCAGAGGCCATAAAGTGCAAAAGTGCCCTTCATCAGTGCCATGATTCCTAGCATACACCTGTATCCATTTAATAAGCTTATTACCGTAATCATTATAGAAGACAGGACCTCCAATATTCAGTATTTTCTTATACATCTCAAAGAGAGGCATATTCATGTTTTCTGTGCATATGTTCATTCTCTGAATTACATGTACGCACATTTGAGAAATGATCGTACGATAAAATGAAGGATGGTTTCTACGCAACATTTTATAAATGAGGCTCATGTCCTCACAATTCATAAAAATGTTACCGGCCAACCGGCAATTGACATCATTTCATAATACACTGCCCTGCCAAAAAAAAGTCGCCTGATTTTAATAGGCAAATACTTAAGAATCTATGAATGGATCATTATTACAGTGATTATTATGTTTCTAGCATGTTATATGTTTAGGAACAGTTCTTTTAACCCTAACTGATGGAGTGTGTAGCTTTTCATTGCTTGCATTGGTTGTCCATGTAGGAAGATGCATCATGACCATATTCCAGGATGACAAAGCCAAGATTCATCAGGCTCAAGAAAGGTTGGGAGGGAGCATGAAGAATCATTTTCACACATGAATTCGCTCCTCTAAGTCCAGACCTTAAATTCATTGAAAGTCTTTGGGATGTGCTGGAGAAGACTTTACAGAGTGCTCACCTCTTGCATTGTCAATACAAGATCTTGACCAAAAATTGATGCACCTCTTGATGGAAATAAATGTTGTGATGTTATTTCCATCAAGTCGTGCAACAATTTTTAGTCAAGATCTTGATTCCATCCTGGAATATGGCCGTGATGCGTCTTCCGACAAGGCTGTTTAAGAAATGAATCTAGTAGGGTCAACATTAGGAAACTTCAACATGTTTGGAGCAGCATGAGTAAATGATGATCAAATTCTTATTTTTGGGTGACCTTTTTTTTTTTTTTTAGACTATTGAAATGAATGGCCTTTCTTTTGATCACATGATTTTAGAGTAATTTCTAGAAGATGTTAAATTTCAAGTAATAAAAAAACTATTTTTCAGTTGTGATTTAATGTTGCAATTATTTGCCCTAGTTTATTGTACAGTTTGTGAATATTACATATCAAGTTCAATACTGTCAAAATTTAAAAAAGATCTAAAAGTCAGGTTGAACATTTTCATGAGCCTTTTTATAATTACATAATTAAAGGTAACTTTCATATAACCCACATAAACAATTTGGATATTAATTAATAGGATCGTAACGTGTGACTTCATGCTGAAAATGAAAATCTCTCAGCTGAGAAATGTCTTTTGAGTCACACAAATGCAGTGTTCATGGGCACAGCACCAGCTCCTCTCCAGTGATGAGATACCGTCTGCAGGTGCTGTATGCATGAGAGCTCAGCGTTTGTATTATTGACCCGCCTATGGAATAAACCGGGCTCATTTTTCATTCATTTAACTAATAAGCTAGACGATTTTTCCACAAGATTGCTTTTTAAACAAGTATCAGGCGATGTGGAGTCACTATTGTGCACACACAGCACAGTTTGTGTGCATTGTGAAACAGGCACTGGAGCGTTAAAGCATCATTTTAACAAGAACAAAGAGTACTTCACCTTTTATTTTAGCAGGCAGCTTGTTTACCGGTTTATTCTTCGCAAACTTCGTCGTCCTGGTATGTAAATGTGTCTGTGAGCTGTGCACTCAACGCCGACTACAATAACAATACTATCACCTGTTTATCATTCGACTCCCTGCGTCATTAACATCATGACCTGTGAATAATCCTCGCACGCTACATTTCTGTTTCCATGACAACTGCAGCCTCTCCAGCAGAAAACAATAATCAACTTTGTCACTGTGATTAAGAAAAAGAGTTGATGAAAAATCAAACACTTTTTTCAGGTTCTGAGCTTTTTTATGTCTCATTTCTAAAGATACACAAATGCTTGGAAGCAGGAATAAAGAACTGAAATAGCTCAGTTTCTCGTTCCTTCTTGCGAGTGAAATGTGTCTTCTAATCAAACCACAGCAGTCTCGGTTCCCGACATATGGTTCTTTCATCCGTTCACTTCCGTAGTCTCTGGCTCTGAGATGATTTCTCTGTTGTGATACTCTTTTCCTCTTTTATTTTTTTTTCTCCCCCAGAAGAAAAGAGTGACTTAAACCTTGCATAATTAGTGGCTGTGATAAATTACAGCAAGACTGTCCTCAAGGGGCCTGAGGAAAAGTCTTACTTAAAAACGACAGATTTGCTCTGTCTTTAATGAGCTTTCCGTCAGAGTCAACAGGCATTGAGGGAATTTTCTACCTTCTGTTTGGTCTCTGTAAAATACTCTATAATTGCGGTAAAGTGCCATTGTACGCAGATTAAGACATCATATCTAATTAAAGGTAAAAACAGACAGTCGTTCGTTTTCCTGATTGAAACAGATGCTTTTCAAAGCGATATGGATACAGTCTTACAAAGAGCTGTGTTTCATAGAATACTGTAATAATGTGTTTGATGACAAACAATATAATTATTTACTGTGATTATTACTGAGGGGGATTTCATTATGGAAAACAATACTGATTGAATATCACAGGTGCAAAATGAATTAAATATTATCTATTTGTCACAGTTATGCTCAGTTTTTGTTTCATTAGGGGTTCAAGCACGTTGTGCTGAAACCCTATTGTAATTGAAAGAATTTCCAAGGGTCAGAATTCTCAGTTGTAGAGACTTGAACCTTTGAGGGTTGGTAGTACCAACCCGTCTACAACGTCACCAAGGCTTGCCCCAATCGGCCTGATGGTGGCGATACAGGGATCAAAACTATGTAATGGCTCAAAACCGTTCATCACATCGTTGGAATCCTTGGCTCAAGACGAATAACATATATCGGATTTGATTATCAAAGTTTTTGGGTATTTTTTTCGACAAACCTACTTTTGCGAACTAGTCCTAGGTTTTTGGCCCGATCGCAACCAACCCAGTGCAGAAAGATTCTCTTGAGTCTGATTGTCAATAATTATCGAAAAAAGTTGAAATTTCGATTCACGTGAAGTGGGTGTGGCCACTTTTACAAAAACAGATATCCCTCTTGAACGGAATGAGATAATTTCACCAAACTCGGTACACCTATGTACCGGTCTGTGGTTGTGTGAAAAAAGATGCGGCGACTGACCATTTGATGGTGCTATAAAATGCAAAATATGAAACAGCTATAGCTATGCAACAGTCAGTCTGATTGACTAGAAAACTGTCATGCAGTGTCTATGTCCAAGGTGCCATGATTGTTTGTGAGGACATTCGTGTATCTCGAAAAACACGGCCAACGTTGACCAATGAAGTTCAAGCAGACAAGGTTAACGAAGGACGATCGGAACAAAACTCACTGGGCCTGTTTGACTCATGGCCTTAGAGGCCTGTGAGAAATTTGAAAGAAATTGTCCGGGAGGATTTTTTACATGTGTAAAGGATTGTATATCATGAGATTTTTTTTTGCACATGCCCACAACATTCATACCATATGGTAGAACTCCTCATTCTGAGTAACTTTGCCTCTAGGACCACCACTGTCAATTGAATAGTTTGTTAAATATTAGAGATTATTTCAAAAACCTACTTCCTGAACTAGTCCTAGGTTTTGGGCTCAACCTCGATAACTGTTAAAAAGCTTTAAAACATAATTCTCTTAGTAAATTGCCTGTTTTGGCTGTAAATGGTCTTTTTCATCTATGATCAAGGTTGTTACAAAACAATACCTTTTTAAACGCATGTGCTCAAAGGCATGAGCTTAATGTCCTTGCTTGATTTATCAGATTTAAAGAGCAAGAATCTGATTATTGTCTTTAAAAATGTTACACACCAACCTGTAACTCTTTTACCAAAGCCTATTTTTACTCACATTTACTGTCTGCTGAATGTTAATTTTGGACCCTGAATATTTTCCATTAATAGAACTACAAATGAATTTGTGATGAAAGTGACTGAGATTCTTTGATTTCCACCGGTTCTCTTGAACTCAGGAACTCCTGCTGCAAAACAAAGCTATCAAAGTGCAAACTACTCAACCTTTTCCTCTTGTCGCATTCCTTTGAAGAAGAAGAATCACGCCTTTCTCCTCAGTTGAACATTGTGTACTTGGGGGGAATCGTCGAGGATTGTGATTGTGTTAGCAACGTCAATTGTACAATACCGCAGAGAAGGGGCGGACAAAACCCTTTTTAATTACGAGCGCTCTCTCAGGCACTGTCAGGCAGTCGAATGAAAGTCAGAGGACGAACTAACCCACAGTCTTAATGTAATAGATTATGTAACGTCCCCTTGTTCCTCAGTTCTTTCCTCACTCTTTCTCTGTTGATGAGATCTGTTGACATTTCGCTCCCCAGCCTCTTAACTATTGACCGGCTAATTCCATTAAATCATACTTTGAAGTGCTGGGAGAAGAGTTTCTCATCGTTCAAAACCCTCAGAGAGGCTGTGTTAATGCAGCTCTCACATAAGAGAGAGCTAAAAGTGCAAGCAAATTTCTTGCTCAGTACAGAGGACTAAACTTGCTTCCAAATCTCAATGCGTCTTGATTCAGTCTAGAGGTGCAACTACCATTGAGATGAGTGTGACTTCTGGGTCAAGAACGGTCAAGAAGCTCACGAAAGTGCATCCATCCATCATAAACGTACTCCACACGTCTCAGGGGGGGTTAATAAAGGCCTTCTGAAGGGTAGCGATGTCTTTGTCTTTGTGTATGAAAAATATTTATATTTAATAAGTTATAAAGTAAAATATCTAGCTTCTGCCAGACCACCTTCCGTATTCAACTTACGAAGAAAGTGCAATGCCTCTCGCAGTTCAGAGCGCTTACGCTACATCCTACGCTTTCCGTCTTCAACTTACGAAACTTACACATTTTTCGTAAGTTGAAATATGGAAGGTAGTCTGGCGGAAGCTAGATATTTTACTTTATAACTTAAATATGGATATTTTTCTTACACAAATGCATCGCTTCACTTCAGAAGGCCTTTATTAACCCCCCGGAGCCATGTGGAATGACAAGTTCATGATCAAATACAACTGTAAAAGGTACCAATCTGCAATAAATAAATAAAAGATTTAGACTTGTTGTTCTTGAGAATGGACTTGGAATGTGGACCTTCTCCTTTTTCTATAGAATTGTGTTATTTGTCTGAACACAGCCATTAAAGAATTACGCATAATTACACTATAGTGGAGTGTGCTGGACGCTTCAGGCATGGGAGTTGTCATGTGCAGGTGTGAACCCATACAATGAGAGTTTACCATGTTATTTTGAAAAAGACTGAGTCATATGCATGCTAAGAGCAGTCGACTCCAAACATTGCTCTAATCTTCATTTCTTTTCAAGCATGTTACAACAATCTGTTGCCAGGAACTAATGATATTACCTCTGAGTACAGCTTTATCTGGGAGAGCCAACAAAGACAAAAGACAAAAAGAAACAAAACCCTGACAAAATATATTCTCTCTAATATACTCTGGGCCTTCACATACTTTTTTATTGAAATTGATCGCTTTGCATTAAATGGTAATATATTACTGATCACGTAGTACATACCTGAAGCTCACAGAAAAGATGCCTTTGAAACTAAAACATAATTCATTATGATTTTAAGTGACATCCATACACAATGGATAAATTTAATATATGTTCAGAATCCATAACTCTGGGCTTCAGTAATATAGCTGACTCATGCTATTGATTATGAAAGAGCAGGTCTGTAAACCGGTGGCAGGAGCAAAGAAATCAGGCCCTCTGGATCACCTGTACTCACATAAGGCCGTCTTTACCCATTTACACTTGGTATTACCATGTGCTTCATATCTGGATTGTAATGCAATGCTCATCCGATGTGATCGGATAGAGATTGGATGCATTTACACCTGGTTTTCATTGTGTTCAAGTGCTATATCTGATTACCGAAATCGCATGTTAATGCAGGTGTACAGAAGGCCATGCTGGCTGACAGATGAGGACGTTCATGGGTGTGGACAGTTGGCCAGCACACTGAGAGTAACAGGCAGGGAAGCTGGCACTTCATCAAGACACCGACCACTGGGAAATCTCAGTGAGAGAAAGAGAGTGCAACAGAAAGATGAATGACTTCATTGAACCTTCTAAGATATTAAATGCTATTTTTGTTCTTGTTTTTTCTTCTGAAATTGCTCAGGAGCTGCTTTTAGATATTCAGAACCAACAGTTGCTTCTCATAAATAATTTTGAATTGACCAATTCAGAAACATTTTTTATTTATTACGTTTTCACAGAGCTAATCCAACAACATGAAGCAAAAATATACACTTTAGTTGTAACTTATGGTTCATTTGTGTATTGTTTGATGACTTCCATTCAAGCGCTGCTGCAAAGAATAGAATGAAGAAAAACAAACAAAAAAACTTTTATTTTTTTTTTTACCCTATGCAAGCATGTTGCCTCTCAACTCAAATAATAATAATAATAATAATAATAATAATAATAAATTAGATTAATAAAAATGTAATTGCTTTATTAATATATGTATATACTCTTAAAGTGACGGCAGTCTAATATTGCTGCTGCTGTCTGTTTTTAATGTTAATCAAACAACAAAGGAATATTTATTTTATTTTATTTTATTTTTTTTCATGAAACATGGATTAATCCTTATTAAAGTTGCAAAAGTTATTCCGTCAGTAGCAATGAGTGATTGTTCTTTTTCTTTTGTTGTTTGATTAACATTAATACCACAGACAGCAGCAGGAATATTAGGCTGCTGTCACTTTAAGAACTAATGCACCGATCCAATATACTGTTACACATGCTTTTTCTTTCTCAACTGTTGATGTTCGTTTAAAACAACTTACTATGTTTACAAGGATTCTTGAAGGGCATTTTGACAATTTTGAATATTTTTGTTTTAGAGCAAGAAGATGTGAAAGAGAACTCAATTCAGAATTCACACACTGTCTGAGATGCGGATTTGAGTAACAAATTGAGTTCCCTTTCGAGTCTTCTTGCGCTTGAATATTTAAATTAGCAAGGCTTAAACTTTCGTGATGATGCAGCACTGCCCTGTTTGTCGTTAACGTTTGTTCACGTTTATGTTCTCACAACATTGCATTGCTAGAATTCATAAAAATGGTGCCAGCCAACTAGCAATTGACACCATTTCATATACTTGCTAACACTGATTTTTACTTGCATTTGGTGTTCGGCGAGTGTTAATTTTAGGCCCTGTATATCTCTCATGAGCTGGAGTGCGATATGGCTCTATATCAGCGTGGCTTTTATATACACCAATCAGGCATAACATTATGACCACTGACAGGTGAAGTGAATAACACTGATTATCTCGTCATCACGGCACCTGTTAGTGGTTGGGATATATTAGGCAGCAAGTGAACCTTTTGTCCTCAAAGTTGATGTGTTAGAAGCAGGAAAAATGGGCAAGTTTGAGCGAGTTTGACAAGGGCCAAATTGTGACGGCTAGACGACTGGGTCAGAGCATCTCCAAAACTGCAGCTCTTGTGGGGTGTTCCCGGTCTGCAGTGGTCAGTATCTATCAAAAGTGGTCCAAGGAAGGAACAGTGGTGAACAGGTGACAGCGGCCAAGGCTCATTGATGCACGTGGGGAACGAAGGCTGGCCCGTGTGGTCCGATCCAACAGACGAGCTACTGTAGCTCAAATTGCTCAAGAAGTTAATGCTGGTTCTGATAGAAAGGTGTCAGAATACACAGTGCATTGCAGTTTGTTGCGTATGCGGCTGCATAGCCGCAGACCACTCAGGGTGCCCATGCTGACCCCTGTCCACCGCCGAAAGTGCCAACAGTGGGCACGTGAGCATCAGGAATGGTTTGAGGAGCACAACAACGAGTTTGAGGTGTTGACTTGGCTTCCAAATTCCCCAGATCTCAATCCAATCGAGCATCTGTGGGATGTGCTAAACAAACAAGTCCGATCCATGGAGGCTTCACCTCGCAACTTACAGGACTTAAAGCAAAATCTGTTGCTAACAGATACCACAGGCACACCTTCAGGAGTCTAGTGGAGTCCATGCCTCAACGGGTCAGGGCTGTTTTGGCAGCAAAAGTGGGACCAACACAATATTAGGAAGCGTTATGCCTGATTGGTCTATATATGACTTGCTACTGCTAAATAGACAAACATCAATTCTGTAGCAGATCTAGGCAGGTGGAGCTGGGGGAGGTGGAGGGTTTCAGAGGAACTCTGATAGCGCTGAAGGACTAGCTTGCAGCAAACACTGAACCAGACTATTTAAATGTTGAGCAAGCTATCTCAATGGCTGCAGTTCTTTTTAAAATCCAATTCATGAGAGACAATTCCCCTACCCAATAGTTCAAAGGCCCACAACAGAAACAATACTGAAGTCTCTGTTCATGTTTTTTTCCTAGGTTGACAAAACTAGAGAATTGTTTCATTTCTGTTTTAGCATACGAAGTAAGCCAAAATATTTGCAATGGAAATCTGTCTCAGAATCTTCAAAATAGCATCTCATAGCATGCGTTCACACATTGAGAGAAAACTCCTTACATGGGAAATGCAATGAGAAAAGCACAATACGCATGGCAGGAGTCATCTTAACCACTGGCCTTTCAGAATGACTCATGTCCTGACGTATCAGCAGAACATATTGCTCATGTGTGAGTATATTTATACCCGATTAATCATACAGGAGAGGAAGAGCTTATGAGCACTTCTGTGATCCAACAGAAAAAAAAATATTAACCCGCACGACCACAATGACAGGATCATAAGGGAAAAATGTAACTTTAAAATGAATAGCAATTAGTTGTCAGGTGTGGATTGCGGTTAGCTTGCTAAATTGAATACCAGGAACTGACAATTTCCATGTTGGCGTGGGATAAATCATTGGCCCAGAGGCAGATGAGAACAAAAATAGAATTTCAAAATCCGCAGCATTCCTACCCATTTATGTTTTATCAGTAAAGAGATAAAGCATTTAAAAGGTGCACCTTTAACGCAGTCATTCACCTCCCAGCGCTTGCTTAGGAGTGTGTGATAAAAAGGTTATTGAGTAATTCATACTAATGCACTGAGGCCTCCGTCATGACAATAGCCATATTGAGGATGTGTAAATTCAATTTATAAAGCGCAATCCTGTTCCAAAGATAGCTGCAGCCATATCCACACACAATAGCAAAATGGGTGCTATCAAACCACCCGTTGGGATGAATCCACACTCGCACACATGCACACACTATTGTGAATAAAACATCCCGGGCATTGCAGATGGAGGACAGCACACTTTCATTATGTGGCCACCCCAAGTGACACCATGGCTCTCTCTCCTCCTTTTTTCCTGCTCCAATCTCTTCACTTCCTCTCTGGCCTGACTCGGAATAAGTAACGGGCCCTCAGGAGCGACTGTCAGTCTGCCTGTGCAAATAGCATCTCCCTCCTGCTCACCCAGAGATGCCCACCTCATGTTTTTCCCTTAAAAAATCCATGGAAGAGAGTGGAGAACGGATGCTGCGCAGAACACTGCAGGGAAGATCTCACCTCTCATGCATCCCAGGATCAGGCTGAAACGGCACACACCAGGACCTCGATGCTTTCCAAACTTTGAAAGAAATACATTTTTGGATGTGAGTGTCGGAATTTCATTGCTTATTTGCCGAGCAGCTGGTGTTCAGTGAGAGATCCAAAAATTAAGGGGTTTAGATTTGATGAAAAATTCCACTCAATTTAATTTGTTGAATAGCTGTCTTGATACAAACCTTCCCAAACACAAAGTGCAAAATTAAGTGACAAATGAATAGGCTACGTCCTTAAATATACTGTTCAAAAGTGTGGAGTCGGTAAAATGTTTTAATGATACTTCAGAAATCATTATAAAAATAGCATTACAGACATTATAATAATATGCTGATTTTTTATTATTATTATTATCATTATTATTTTTATTATCACATTTGAAAATAGTTCCTTTGAGGAATAGAAAGTTAAGAAGCAAAATCAGCATTTATTTGAAATAAAAATCATTTGTAATATAATAATGTATTTACTGTCATTTTTGATCGATTTAATGTGTTCTTGCTCAATATAGGTACCAATTTATTATAAACAATCAATCAATCAATACATGCATACATAAATACATACATACATACAATTTTAAAGGGGTCCTTGATTATGATTTCACTTTTTTTTTTTTTTTTTTTTTTTACTTTAGTTAGTGTGTAATGTTGCTGTTTGAGCATAAACATCTGCAAAGTTACAACACTCAAATTTCAATGCAAAGGGAGATATTTTCTTTTACAGAAATCACTTTTTAAAGACTACAACAAATGGCTGGTAGGGACTACAACGAGCTTCTTCCTGGGATGGTGACATCACAAACCCCAAAATTTACATAAACCCCGCCCCCAGGAACATGCAACAAAGGGGGCGAGGCCATGTTGGGCTGCTTTAGAGAAGAGGAAGAGTTATTGTAGTAGAGTGTTGGTACCATGCCATCATTTTACACCGGACTGCTTCACAAACGAGGGTCAATTCAACGCTGGATTTGTACAAAAGATTAACATGACGACACATGCTAGTCGATGAGTTGAATTAACTCCACAGCAACTACATAAATGAATCCACTAACCATTCAGAAACATCCAGATGCATTCTAAAAGTTGTAACTTCTTTAGAAGTTTGAACAATGTAAGGCTGAACACCATTACTGACAAGCATAATTTTGGCTGCGTGAGATTCTCCAGTTTTGTTGTTGTTGAGTACCCGAAGCACACACTGTTAAAGCTCCGCCCTCTCTTGGAAAGGGGGCCGGGAACAGCAGCTCATTTGCATTTAAAGGGACACACACAAAAATGGCATGTTTTTGTTCACGCCCAAATGGGCCAAATTTGTCAAGCTATAATAAATTATCTGTGGGGTATTTTGAGCTGAAACATTACAGAGACATTCTGGGGACACCAGAGACTGCATCTTGTAAAAGGGACATTATAGGTCCCCTTTTATAACATTCTCTGGCTGTTTCAAATGAGTTCCTCTAGCATATGAGCAACAATCACCACTTTTTAATACAATATTTTTTATAGCATCCATTCAGATGCTGCTGGGTAAATACACTGAAAAATGCTAACCTAAAAATGATAATATCTAAATTAACTGATTTTATTCAAATAAAAAATGACATTTAATTCTGCTGAATCAACCTAAATACATTAATTTATACCAACAAAATAAATTTTATGGGTGAAATCAATTAAAAGACAGCACTTCAAGGTAACAATTTCAGGTTACCACTTTTTACAATGTACTAAAGAATCATCTGTCTAAGTATCGATGGCATTTTGGGGAATTGGGGAGGAATTGAAAACCCAGTGATTCAAACATGATCTGGTCTGACGCGTGTCAGTACACCACCTCCTCCCAACACTGGTGATTTGGCTGGCAGCTAAATGGAAAGGGGGCGTTCAGAAGCACCGAGTAATTGCAGAGGAGGGGGGCATTGACTAGGATAATAGGGCAAAAAAATAATGCCCCCCAGCCCCTAAAGCTATCAGCTCCCCATAGCAGGCCTCATTGAGCGGCCCAGCTTGTGAATAGCATTGTGGGGGCGAATATTTCAAGGGCTGATCAGTAAACGTCTTCGATTAGTAGCGCCTCTTTAATATCAATTATCCGTTGATATTGGTCAGGGGTCAAGGCGTGATGAAGGGCCCACTAGGGTCACCATAAAAGCTTATCCAACACAATGAGGAGGTCTTTAACCCACTTATCAAAGGTACCCCACCCGTCACGTAATCGACTGCCTAACCAGCACCACCGCCGCCCATCCCCAACAAACAAACAGTTGCACGTTTCTCCTTTCATGGCTCAGTGCTTGCTCAAGCATGGGTGAGTGTAGACCTCCTCTCCTCCTGCCTCTGTCAGCACACTTTCATCCTGTCTGCACATGTGAGTGACGTTAAACGGGTTTCGCACAGTGGCTTTGGAGATGCCAGCCGGACCGTAGACAAAGTCATTTCCATTCCCTGTATTTTTCCTCGTCTTGTCACCTTGCCGTAATTTCCCCCATTTGCATTTTGCCACAACCAAACAACCCAATCATCTAGCTGCGTGACACATCTCTTCCACGACACAACCGTGTCCTGTCTAACAAGAATATATAGTTCCATTAAGCCCCAGCTGATGAAAATGATTATTTAATCATTTTATTAAGCCGCTTTAATTGAAACGGTGTGATAAATGGTTGAGAGGGGCCCTGCAAGCGGAGAGGGTTAATTGGGAGCTCGTGTGGCGTGGTTCACCTTGACTGGTTTCCTGTCGGCAGAGACGATCAGGTGCCAAGCTGATGCAGCACAGTGTGTGTAAGATGGAACCGGTCATCCAAGGCCAAAACCCTCAAATACTCTTGTCCAGCGCATTACCATCCTTAAAGAGACACTGGACCTCTAAAACACAAAGCCCTGTGTATTTCAGTAGAGATTTTAAAGGCTACAACATAATGAAAGGTTTTTTACTTCAGGCTATTTATGAGAAGGGTTTGTTATGAGTCACATCTGCAAGAACATTGGGTAGATTTTAATGAGTAGTATATAAGATGTGTGTGTCCAGCAAGAAAAGATCCGACAAAAACTAGTGTTCTGGATGGTTGTCAGGGCATTGCTTTGTGGTTGATAAGATGTTCTGTTTATATTTTTGGGTAAACTCTGCCTTTAAGTATAGGCTACAGTAGTAGTGATGTGCGTCTTAGTGAGCACCAGTAATGAGCAAATGAACAGAAGTCAGATTACTAACAAATAGCCGTGAAGCACATTTATCTGTGAATGAGGTTTTATGTAAAAAGGAAGTGATCGAGTTAATGGTCGCTCATTCAATGTATCAGACTTGACATAACTGGTGGTCTTCTTTCTTCTCCTGCTTCCCGATTGGCTCCTTTTGCAATCTATTGATCGAATGGGAACTACTTATCATAATTCTCTAGATGGATTTCCAACTTCCATTAAAGGGGGAATGCAAAGCGTGCTTGCTTCAATGTTTGTGTCAGTATAGTTGATGTGATGCCCTTCACAGCTTTACACAAATAATTTGTATCGTAGGGAAGTGAAATATACATATATAAATAAAGAAACCATCTTGAGGCGCTTTGAAACTGATTAGGAGTAGCGCTTGAGGATGAGATTAGGCCAGTGCAAGATAAATCTTGGCGTTGATACGTATTTCTTCCTCTGTAATTTTCCTTTTTTTTTTTTTCTTTTTCTTCTTTCCAGCCTTGTTTTCTTGGCGAGGTCGAATTAGCATTAGAGGCGTAGACAGGCTTTCCGTCCTCTTTGTTGTCTGCCATTCCTCTTTGACTCTCATCACTGGTGTGGATATCCCATTGTGCGATTCCGTCTTTAATGATAAGTGACATTAAAAAAGGATAAGCGCTTTTCCAGTGAATGACTAACCAAGGGTCATCCTCCCCAAACAGGAATAACCTTTGCTCCTGTAGAGCTTAATGAATACGCTAATCCTGATAACTATCAGAAATGGGAAGCCATTTTCCTGCCAACAAATGTCTTTTTTCGGCGTCATCCAGGGGTTGGATGAAAGAAATAGCGAGTGACCAGGAAGAACTGAAGAGAACCTTTCATGAATAATGAAATGAGAGGAGGAGAGGGGGCAATCTTTCATTCACCGTGCCTTATTACACAGATAAAGTGCCTTTTGAGGTGCATTCTAATGCCCCAATATAATGCAAAACATGAATGGAGTAAGAGGGATAATCGCCAGCTCTTCTTTTCATGTTCCGGTGGAAGGACAAGCACTGAATCCCTTTGTTCTCTGGAATGGTGAGATGCAGTTGAAGAAAAGAGTCTCTGATTTTAAGGATATGTTTAATAGACTGTGGGGGATAGCTGTCATGTCAGGAGAGCATCCCTGCATGCAATTTAGCAGCGGGGAAGTCGCTGTATTGTGCTTGTTCTACCCAGCAAGGCATCTAGTGTGTTGAAGTTGGCGTCGTTAGACATGGAGCCAAGGGCGGGTGGTTTAGGTTACGTGTTTGGAATCAGCCTTCTGACTATGAATATAACAATGACTGGAGAGAGAGAGATGAGCAAGGGAGGATTGCTTGTTTTGTGTGAACATACGTGGTATTACATCTTTACGGTATAATGTTTTATGCTAACGAAAGCACAAAGTGGACCAACACTGGATGAGATCAATTTGAAAGGTTCTGATGTTTCAAAACAATGTTTACAGAATTTCATCTAGCAATCACATTAAAGGGAACCTATTATGCCCCTTTTCACAAGATGTAATATAAGTTTTTGGTGTCCCAAGAATGTGCCTGTGAAGTTTTGGCTCAAAATACCCCACAGATCATTTATTATAGCTTATCAAATTTGCCCCTATTTGGGTGTGAGCAAAAACATGCCATTTTTGTGTGTGTCCCTTTAAATGCAAATGCTTTCTAAAAGAGGGCGGAGCTTTAATAGCTCACACTTCGGTTGCTCAACAAAAACAAAGCTGGAGAATCTCACGCAGCCAAAATGAGGATTGTCAGTAACGGTGTTCAGCCTTACATTGTTCAAAATGGAGTCGGACACTGATGGAGAGACTAAAACTTTTAGAATGAAACTGGATGTTTCTGAATGGTTAGTGGATAAATTTATGTAGTTGCTGTGGAGTTGATTCAACTCATCGACTAGCATGTGCAGTCATGGTAATCTTTTGTGCAAATCCAGCGTTGAATTGACCCTCGTTTGTGAAGAAGTCCGGTGTAAAATGACAGCATGGTATCAACAACACTCTACTACAACTCTTCCTCTTCTCTAAAGCAGCCCAACGTAGCCTCACCCCCTTTGTTGCGTGTTCCCAGAGGCAGGGTTTATGTAAATTTTGAGTTTTCATGCTGCAGCAACCCGAGAAGAAGCTTGTTGTAGTCTTTAAAAAACAATTTCTGTAAATAAAATATCTTCAGAATGTTTAAAGAACAATCAAAAATTATGAAATTGTTGTGTCATTAGCATAGCAAACATGCTAACATCCTGTATAGCCTAATAATAATAGTTATGAGAGAGAATGGATTTTTTTTTTTTTTTTTTTTTTTTTACTGTGATATCAGAAAAGGACAAAAACAAAAAAAATTAGAAATTTTTGATAGATGTTGACCTCACAGAGAAGAAATGTTAGAGCTGAATATTTTGTATTGAATGCAGTACAGTGCATGTGGTAATTATCATTTATATTGTTCTCATTTTACCCTTAACCACAGAAAGAAGTTGAAAGCACTTTCTCGCGTCCACTCGGCACATAGTGAGAGTAAACAGGGTCATGGCAATGAACTGCACTTCTTGAAGGTACAGCACATACATTGGTGTTCCTTCTCAAAACACTTTTATACAGAAGCGCACTGGCACAATGCATGTTGCATTGTAATAGCTGACCTTTTGTCAGAATAAAATTTAATGCAAGAATAATAACTGAAATGTCCTTGCTGTGCACAGCCCTTATTTCAATAATATTGCATCACCACTGTCATTTTAAAATAATGAAAACCAATGACTGCAGACCTTCACGCATCCAGCAATTACACACTATATAATCAGAGAAACAAAGCAAGAGTGACTTTGTTGTTGTGTATCAACAAATAAAGTCATAATTAATTATGGACAACATTAATCCAGATTTTGGAAAGAACAGTGTCACTATAGTTCAAGGAAAGAGGGCTGGAAGCAGGCTGTTCGTGTAGTTCGTTTGAAAACACCTGTCCACAATTAACACCCTGAAACCAGAAGTATCCATTTGTCTGCATTTTTTGAAGTTTACTTGGTTTTGATGTAGCAAATAATTCCAACTACCATTCATCATTTAAATTTGCAACCATTTAAAGGATTAGTTCACTTTAAAATGAAAATTACCCCAAGCTTTACTCACCCTCAAGCCATCCTAAGTGTATATGACTTTCTTCTTTCTGATGAACACAATCAGAGTTATATTAATAAATATCCTAATGCATAAAAGCCTGGGAGAAGCTAGATATTTTACTTTATAACTTGTTAAATATGGATATTTTTCTTACACAAATGCATCGCTTTGCTTCAGAAGGCCTTTATTAACCCCCCAGAGCCGTGTGGAGTACGTTTATGATGGATGGATGCACTTTCTTGAGCTTCAAACTCGTTGGTCCCGTTCACTGCCATTATAAAGCTTGGACGCGTCAAGATATTTATTAATATAACTCCGATTGTGTTCATCAGAAAGAAGAAAGTCATATACACCTAGGATGGCTTGAGGGTGAGTAAAGCTTGGGGTAATTTTCATTTTAAAGTGAACCAATCCTTTAAATCAACCTGAAAATAAACTAAACTAAAATAAAATACAAAAATGTGATGTAAATTTTGCTGTGAATTTATTTATTTGCTTTTCTTTTTAAGCTGGGAAATTTAGGTTTTCAAAGCCCTGGTGCAACCAATCTGACGCCATAGTTGTTCATAAGTATTCCAGGTGATATCAGTATATCACAACTAGCCAGAACTGTCTTCATTTTTCTGTATATCTTTGTACCATCTGTTTTGTTGACCATATCAGGAACGTGAGCTTCCGTATGAATCACAGAGCTTAACTTTGATATACATCGTCATCTCCCAATGATCAGTTTTTCAAATCAAAGATTAATCCAGTCAAACTAAGCACCGGCGGGTTTCATTGACCCACAGTGGAGATGCAATATCTCATAAAAACAACTCTGTACTGTGTTTCGATAACCATCCAAACAAGCTGCTTTGCCGGTGTTGTATCAATTGATTCAGGCTTAGAGCTCATTTATCAGTTTGTGAGCTGCCTTCAGGTCACAGCACAGTGAAACAGCAGGCCGGAGGGAAGGAAAGGAGAGATATCATTAATTGGGTGTGCTGCTGTTCTTTTGAATACAGAAATTAAAGGGAGCACACTTCTTTTTTTGCATGCATTGATTTTTTGCCTTCATTTCAGTCTCTACTGAACAAACATGCACACGTTCACTCTTCTTTCTCTACAGGAGCAGTTCTATTTTATTTTCACGGGTTGAGAGGCGAGCCTGAGCCCTGACAGCTGTCATCTAATTAATCAGAGCAATCAATGGATGCTGCTTGGTTGGATGCGAGCTTTGAGCTACTGTGTACATGCCAACACCTGTTACCCAAGCAAGGCTATGCACAAGGCTTCATGGGTATACTTGAAACAGAATGCCAGCTAAAATGCTGCAGAAATAGCACGAGTATAGTAGTATGGAAATTCAGCTAATGTGTTCATGTTTCTGTTGTGCATATGCGTGTTTTGCAATATACATCAGTGGAGACAAACACATACACCTGTATTTTGAATAACATTATTTCATGGATGCATACCTGAGGTGAATATGTTACAGCGCTCTGGATTTGTTGCTATGGCAATCTGTTTGATGTGATTTTGCCTGTTTCATCAGAACATCTCTGAAGGTGAGAAGTCAATGTTTTATCTCAATGACACGTCAGAATTAAACACAACATCTGGTCATCTAGCCATCAACAAGACTGGACTAAGCTAGAATTAAACCTACTAAACTCATTATGTAGCTTGAATCTGAGGGCTGAGCATCAATGCTGCAGGTTTTCAGTTGTATCAGGGTGTAATTCACAGATGTAGAGACTGTGGTGCGCAGAGAAACACGTGCAAGGCTGATATGTGTTGAAGTCTTGGAGCGTCTCACCTATGCACCAGGCTGTGCGGCTGACCACGTGAATGCCAAGTTTATAATTGGTCTTGTTGTGAATTCCCAGTGCTCAGAGCAGACTCATTTGGCCACACTCCTGTCAGGTGGCCATGCTGAAAAAAAATGTTTAATGAAATAGATGGATGTTTGATGGAAGTATGTGTGTTTACGCATGGCTGTGTGGGAAAGGAAAAAAAAAAAAGGAATAACTAGGTTTTTTACATTTTCTGAAGAAAGTTAGCAGTGCTTCGCCATGCAAACCTTGTTTCTGTAGTTCAAGTAAAGCATGACACTAGCAACAGCAATATCGATGGAAAAAGATACTAAAAATTTTTTGATAATGCACCGGGTAAGTGGCTTTGAATAAGATGTGTAAAAGGAGCGTGACAACACAACAATGGTTTCGATCTCATTGTCATTATCCATTTGTCTGCATTTTTTGAAGTTTACTTGGTTTTGATGTAGCAAATCACACCATGTCTACACCGGACGCGACCACTGCATCAGGCCGCAACAGCTAAAAACTGTCTATACTGAACGCGACAAACTGACCGTTGCAAAGCACTTAGGACTACGTCAGAAATAGAACGGGGAATCTGTTTACTGTCGGGAAATTATTGTGTCACGCCGCATCCAGTGTAGACCATATAACTGATTATAATGGGTTATATTATCTTTTGACATGTCGAGACGCACTGCTCACGTCCGGTATAGACACGGTGTCACAGTTTGAAGCAAGTGTCATAGGAAATCCAACGCATGCTGTCAGAATAATTAAGCGAGGCGTCTTCAGTGGATAAGGTGGTGTCTAAGTCGCAACATCTAGCTACTGGGGTGCCTCAGGGCTCAGTGCTTGGACCGATTATCTTCTCTATTTACATGTTATCACTAGGATCTGTCAATCAGAAACATGGTTTTTCCTATCATTGCTATGCTGATGACACACAACTCTACCTCTCATTCCGGCCAGATGATCCGATGATGCTGCTTGCATCTCAGCCTGTCTGACATACTTTTCTTTCTGGATGAAGGACACGCAGTCTCATAAGTAATTATGAGACACCGATGAGTCATCGATGTATTATGGTACAAGAAAACGTAACATGCTGTGACGCAGACACAAAGATAAATTTAAACCCGGAAAATGAAAATGCCACAAAAAAGCTTAAAATTAACTAGTTTTCTCCTACAATTAAAATTAACAGATGGTAACATTGTCTTATATGTTGTTAAACACACATAACTCTGTTAAAATCTTTTTGTGTGTGTGTGTTATATAGTGTCATATTTTTAGAAAAAAAGTGATTGGGTCTTTATATTTCAATATAATTAAGTTTTTACAGTTTAGTTGAAATAGATTTAATATTGAAATAGCCTTTGGCTGGATGGTTATATATGAATATTTAACCGTTGTTTTCTCACCGCTGTCATTTTTGTTGTGTGTTTATTTTGTTATTAAGAGGAAAGTGCTCAGCACATATTTACATATCTAAATGTTGCTCTCAACAGCATGGGCAGCGTCTGGATATTCTTTAACAGTATACTGCTGCAAAGGTATTTCCAACTTCTTTTTACTTCTAATGAGTATATTGGGGCTTTGAAACACATTCAGCCTCTTGTACGTTGCAGGTTGCACTTTGCTTTACGGACGCGGTTCCCTCTGTTGAAATGATTGCAACACGATACAACACAAAATGTTTCTTTGACTACATTTTGAACACTGAATATTAAATACAGTGATGTGAAACCCTTTTTAACCTTTCATATCCCGACAGACTACTACCCAACTTTGCAATACACAGGAAAGTATTTATTTTAATGAATCTTCACGGCATGACTCTTGTAATTATTCGGTTGTTAGCCTGACTTGCTTCATTGTTCATGCAGACTTTAAGGTCAACAACCTTATTAGAGGTACCGACTAATTTGAATAAGAGTGTAATTACTATTGTAGAGAAAAAGAATTCAATTAAAAACACAAACTCGGAGGACAATAAATAATTTTCCCCAGACAAGAATTAAAAGTTTATTTGCCAGGCCATTCGACAGTTAAAATCATAATTGCTTTTAAAATATTCAGAGCATAACACTCAATATGTCTAATAAATGATTTGAGATTAACTAAATTAAGCATGGACAACAGGTCAGTTTCTGCCTGCTTAATTCAATTGTTTCACACCCAAAAGACAGTCCCATCTTCCTCATGAATAAAATTCTTGAGAATATTCAAAAAACAAATAAGGTGAGACAGGTTGCAGTTCATTTCAAAGCACAAAACGACACATGCTGTGCATACATAATGTGCGTGATAAGAAACCCGGAGTGCCGAAGGGATTGAGAAAGAGAGGCTTAGACTCTGGAAAAGTGGCTGAGCTGCTCTCCTCTCTCTCCTACTGTCTGCCTGCAACTGATCCTGCCCTCTTTCTCCTTGACAGTAAGTCCCTGGCACCTAGTCAGCACACTGCCATCCCAGAAAGAGAGACAGAGGAGGAGCAGACAGTCCTGTTATCGTCTGCCGCCTCTTCCCACCACCTCCCACACTTCTCCTCCCTCCCTCCCCGCCTTATTTACTCCCCTCATTGTAGCAGGTTTAAGCGAGTGCCGTAATCTTCAACCACCCAGCCAGTCTGTCCCCGGCTTCAAAGGGAAGGTCCAGATAGGTCTGGGATGGAGCTGGGCTATCTGCTAACTTTCTCCCGTCAGCCTAAGGTGATAATCATTTCAATCCTGCCTGGGAGAAACGTTTTAATAATGCTGTAAAGGTGACGTCTGCCGGCCTTATCAGGAGAGGCAGATGCATCGAAAGGAGGGTACGGGTATGATGTGGATAAAAATAAAGAGAGAAAGAAGAGTAAACTTATAAAAACAGCTGTTGTTTCTTGGTAGGATATCTGTGACATTTAAAATAGTTAAGGAGGATGAAGAATTATTTGTTTCTTCCTTCCCAGACCAGTATGAACTTCCTGATAAATGTTCATCGAACTTAGTTGGCCAGTAAAACTTGTGCTGTGTCTGAAATCACATACTCTTTTGAGTATGGGTACTTATTTTAAACAAGTAGTTTGCGACCACTAAAAAAGGATGTGGTTTTGCCTACTCTTTTATGAGTACTATGAATTTGGACATACTTTTGCCACATACTGTTTTTCACCTGCATCTTCAGTGGATAAGGTGGTGTCTAAGTCGCAACATCTAGCTACTGGGGTGCCTCAGGGCTCAGTGCTTGGACCACTTCTCTTCTCTATTTACATGTCATCACTAGGAACGGTCAATCAGAAGCATGGTTTTTCCTATCATTGCTATGCTGATGACACACAACTCTACCTCTCATTCCAGCCAGATGATCTGACGGTAGCTGCTCGCACTCTCAGCCTGCCTGACAGACTTTAGGGAAGTTTGATTTCGGATGCAGCCTTGGTGAACTTGGTCATCCATTGTGGCCTCTTTGGTGAAGCTTGTTAATCAAAGACATCTTGTTGGTTAAACTGGATAAGGCACACCATCATCACATCGCAAAAGGTTTTGCTGGGGTCTTTTGGACTTTTAGATGTCATTTTGTACCCTACATTTCAATGGATTGAGCTCAGGAATGTAAGAATGAACCTTTTACACAATCAGCAAATAAACACTTTTTATTTCAACCTTAACCCTACCAGTCTACTAATACTCTACTAACACTCTAATGAGAATTCTAATTAGAGAAATCTATATCCAACTATCATGAACAGCTGGAAAAGTCAATGGAAAAGCCTGGGAAAAAGAACTAGGAGTCCTGCCTTTATTCAAAGCAACTTTGGCTCAGAGAGAAGTCACTTTCAAACCAAGCAGCTTTCGTTTTTTCAACATGGTGAATTTGCCTGATCTACTTGAAAACAAGCAAAAACTGCATGGGGAACTTTTCCACTCTCTGTGAAACTCCCAATTGCGCGTATTCCTATTGAAATAACTGGATTTCACCAACAAAATTTCAGAAATGATAAATGTGACTGCACCTTTATTACAGGGACATGGACTGGAGTTAAGTGCCTTACTTAAGAACACAATGGCAACTGGCGCTCCTTGCCATCCTCAAGATTAACCCACTACATCACACCACCCTGAAACATCTCTGAATACCCCAGCAAGAATGATTCACGGTGCCTTTCCTTCCTGATACGCCACAGTGATTGTAAGGCGTTCCTGAAGCCGTAAATACCTTGAGCGCATGACACATCTGCACCTGCAGAACCCCTTCGTGTGCCTTTCATGTTCTGAGATAGATGGACACAGCTTTTCAAAGGGCCGTCCAGAGAGCTTTACACATGACCTATACGAGGGGTCGTGGGTCACGGGCTTGATGTATCATAGGAGCCACTGCCATTTTATTTCTGTGAAGAAAGAGTCTTTTTTCATTCTGGGCCAGAAAGGAGTCGAAGGTGACGATCAAGGCATTTCTTTTACTCACCGCGTGTCTCAACCTCCACAAAATGACTTCATGTGTTTTGTTCTTTCTCCAAGATTGACCAGATGGATTGAATTCTGTCCAAAAACATCCTATTTCACTCCTCCCAAAGCGGAAAACAATGGAAGCGACCAAGATTCAAGGTAAATTGGACATAAATGGGTACACTTATGGTGTTTTCGCAGTAGAGCTTTTGCTGTGGACTGATGTCAGATAGTAGGTACCGTTGGAAGGTGTAAAAGCTGTTTTCTGAACCTAATTGAAGCCTGAAAATTGAAGTGTGAAGTGGTGTTGTCAAAAATATTGATATTTCGATATGTATCAATACTGAAAATTCGGAAACAGTTCTAATACTCCTTTTCTGCAGTATCGATACACAGATACCAGCTTCACATTCTCGCTCTCTCTTCTCTCAAACGGTGAATTGACACACACCCACCTCCACTCACTCACTCTTCTCATTCGCTCCGGTTAAATAGCGTTTGTATTGCAAAAAATTTGACTCAATTCCCGCATTTTTCGCGTGCACACCACTGATCTGTATAAGAGGCGTGCGCATAAAGCCGCCTCTCAAACAACTCGCGAGTACCAAATTGAGTTTTTTTTCGTGGCTTATTGCTCTTAAACAGTCAAATACACACAAAATTGTCAAAATCCCCTTCAAAAACAAGTGCTGCTCCCTTTACGTTTTAAAACTGAGAAAAACATTGAGAGTTCACGACCATCAGTGCTCCAAACAGCTGATAACAACTATCAGAGTTGTCAACATAATGATGAACCACAGCAAAAAAGCTAAACTTTTATGGTCCTCTTTTTATGGTTGAAGTGAGAGTCTGTCAGAGAGAAGCACAAAGATATATATAACGATTATTGAAACCAGGTGAAACAAAGGACAAAGCAGATGTGTGTTCAAACTTGCAGACACTATGTCAAGTGTCCTGCATTAGTGATTGTGTTATGGAGATGGGAGGGGATTTTTTTGCATTTGCATTTATAAAATGTATAAATAGAAAAGTGATGAATGCTAAGGATTTTTAATTTTTAAATTCAGGTGGCCTAGTCATGGGCCATCCGAGTTCAAGTCTGGCTTGTGTCATTTCCGTACTTTCTGACATTATTTATATATATATATATATATATATATATATATATATATATATATATAGAATGTAGAATTTTTTGATGACTTTCCCTTGGCCTTTTACAATGATATTAATGTCCTTGACTTAGCCTAGATATCACTCAGAAATATGGATATTTCCAGATTTTTCCATGAGCATGAGAACATTGTACCATGGTATTTTACTCATCACTTCCAAAAATATAGTAAGTAAATAAACAAATAAATAATACTACTAATAATAATTGGTTTATCAATAACACGTTACCCCAATGGTGGCACTATATAAAAGTTTGCTGTAGTATTGTGCATCGTTTCACACTACCTATTTTTCAGACAACGTTAGAACCTCTCACCTGCAGAGACAGATAAGATACGCTTGGGTTACCAGCACAGTGTACAGCTCAGCAACCCTTAGCAGCAATAACATATGTCAGACCCCTGACTACTTCTATGCTTACACATTGATACACAGGAAAGAATTATTCTAAAATACAATGACAGAAACCTGCCATGCAGGTTTGTCTCACTATACATACAGTCTGCAAAACTGAATTCGAAAAGAATCTGATCCACACACAGGCACACACACATTTTCAGTGTCTATTCACTGAGATGGAGTCACCAACCATGAAGCAATTCTGCAGGCGTGTGCTTTCTAACTCAAGGACATGCTGTGGAGGAATTACAAGGCCTGGCAATAGAGAATGAAAAAGTCACATTTTTTCTAAGACCTTAACCATTCTATAACAAAAAATGTTTGTGTTGCTTAGTAAAGATTTAGTTTGTGTGTGTGAGAAAGAACATTATCCAATTAAACTGCAGATCTAGTATTTCAACCCTGAGTTTTCTCATCACGGTGCTGGATTGAGTCTCTAACTCATCTATTCATCCACCCACACATTTTATAAACACTGAAATGTTGTCATTGGATTCCTGATGACACTGATCATAATTGTAGCATATATGAATGCCTTTATATAGATTCTATTGAAGTTCCTTTTAAAATCCAGTTGATGAAACCGTGTTGTAATGCTGAATAGTCAGCTCTTAGTGCTGCTAAAGAGCCTTACATTGATAATGAATTCAGAAATTCAGATTAAATATCCGAATGAGTAATTCACAGATGATGAGGTGTAAAATAAATATTGAATGCTTGAGTCATACACAACCAGCATCATGCCAGTTTCCATACAGCGCATAAACATATGAGCTCAAGATGGCACGTATGTGCATAAATTTGACAAGGACAACATTTCTATGGCAAACTAACAAATTTCTGCTTTAAAACCCTTTGGAATATCTTGCCCCATAGGCTCTCATTTTTAAATACTGTTTGTTTTTACAAAATGATGGACAAGTTGAAATTATTGTAGGTACTTCACATGCATTAAAAAAAAAAAAATCATCATTAATACTTGATTTTTCAAGAGATTTTACATGTCTTGAAAAAAGGCGATTGCTAACAATGCACTGAAAAAAAAATGATGTTAGATTTACTTAAAATATATATGCACCTTTTTTGCATCACACTTTTTAAGTAAATCCAACTTGAAGCAAATTTATGTAAAACTAACAAGAAAACCTTTGTTATAGGTACTTAAATATATTTGTTTACTCAATATTATTTACTTAAAAACACAAGTTGAATTTACCATGTAATATCAAGTTGTGTTAACTTAACATTTAAGCCAATTTACATTTAATTCAAAAAGACAGTTAACTGATGTTGAACCGACTTAATTTTAATTTATTTTAGACCTTGAGCTTTTGAATAAAACTTACGGTAACACTTTACAATAAGGTTCATTAGTTAACATTAGTTAACTACATTATTTAACATGAACTAATAATGAACTGCACTTATACAACATCTATTCTATATCTTTGTTAATGTTAATTTCATCATTTACTAATACATTATTAAAATCTTGTTAACATTAGTTAATGCACTGTGAACTAACATTAACAAACACTGAAGAACCATATTTTCATTAACTAACATTAACGAAGATTAGTAAATACAGTAACAAATGTATTGCTCATGGTTAATTCATGTTAGTTAATGCATTAACTAATGTTTAACTAATGAACCTTATTGTAAAGTGTTACCAAACTTACTGTACTACTCCAGAACACCAAGTGTCTTAAAATAAGTACAAAACATACAATATATATATCAATGTTATATTTATCATTCAGTCCTAAAACACCCAATTATGCAGAATATAAGATGGTAAATATTTAATTGAGGAGTTGTCAATACAATATATAACAATACAATATATAGGGTATGAGTTACCCCAAAATTCAACATATTGACAAAATGATAACTGCAAATCCATGTTTTGCTGCCTAGAGTCAAAGTCCCTTTAAGACAAGTCATTTAAGACATCTTTGAAATGCCTCTCAGGCATGCAAGTTCAGCTCTTATCTTTTTAAATGGGGAAGCATCAAATTATCCAAAGCTGTTCGCCAAGCTTTTGATTAAATTTCATATTTGAAATCAGCAATGAAATCTGACAACAACTGTCTCATAAATTTTGTTTCTAAATGCTCGAATCATGACAAAAAAAATGGCATTTTCCAGGCTGGATCAAGTTAATGTGCATGTGCAGTCCTAAGTGCGTGTCGAACTGTTTCTATAGGAACCGGAGCTTCTAACGGCTGCTACAGTGACGCGATGACTTTACCAGTCGGCGATTGGCTCATATTTAGAAGACGAGATTTATTCCGCCATATTACGCGTTGCACTTTCTCCCATTCATAATAATACGAGTGCACCGTCTTTCATGTGCATGCCCTCTATAGAGCTTATGTAGCCACGCCCCTTTTTCAGCGCTAGGCTCGTTGTGTTGTGTCCTCCGATTTGTATTTCCACAGCATGAAGGTAAGATCTTACAGATTTATGAATGAACCGCTCATTTTAAAAATTTTCCCGGTCTACTGACATTTGTTATGACATCCGCTTCAAACATTACAATGCTCGTGATAAATCCACAATTGCCTTTTGACAGTGATACCATAGAAATATAAAGAGCTACTGCAAAAACGAAAGTTCAGACACATAATTTTAAAGATGGCAGGATTCTTTTTTCTCTGATGCATAAGGTCTATAGGAATGCTGCGCATGTGCTTGACAGCTTAACTTGTTTTAAACATGGAATATTCCTTTAGGTCCTGTAGATCAATCATGCAAGACTATTTTCCAGGTCTCCAAGCATGTTTTCAAATATATTGCAAATATGGCAGTATAGGGTAAAGTTGAATAGCCACCTGGTTAGTGAGAGATGTTAATTTTGGAAGCAGCTATCCAGGACGTGATGTCAAACAGTTGTGTGTGCCTCAGGCCTGCATTGTCCTAGCATGAGCCCTCACTATAAAAGGGACGAGGAGTAATTTCTTTGTTTAATACATGACAATTTCTTATTTTATCCCCATATTGTGGGACTGGAACAGCATCTGAGCAGGTCTCTGCGTATGTTGATCCCTCTGGAAGAACTCTAGAGGAATTTTCCTTCCACATCAGAGATTGCGGGGATAAACTCGAGCTCATCTCTGCAGCTCTGCTAAAAATACAAGGCTGGAAATAACCAGCCATTTTCAGTCAGAGAAAAAATGTCGTGAAGATAGTTATTTATCTGAGAAGATGGATGATGATGAAAATAACTGCTTATTGAAAATGATTTCTTTTTCAATGCAAGGCTTTTGATGATTAGTTTTATTTTGTTCCTAGCTCCAGGAGTCATCGTCTTTTTTTTTTTTTTTTTTTTTTTTTACAGAAATGAATTTTTATATGCCTCTCTGAGGTTTATGTGAAAACCTCTCCCTAAATTATCATTTTGATAGCTCTCAGTTTAGTAAAATCCATCTCTATAATCTCTCTCTCTCTCGTGCTGATGGATACTGCAGTCAGCAGCGGCGGGATGGCGGATATTGCTCAGCTAGCCTCCGTTAAGCCTCTTGTGATTTTTTTGACTGGACAAAGTCCAGCTCAGCAGTGATGGTAGAAAACTTCCGCTCAATCCAGCCATTCCTGCTCCTTAACCTCTCCTTGGCGATGCTATGGTCACCATCCTCGTCTGCAGCCCAAAGCGCATCACTTCCCATCCCAATTCACCCAACCCTTTAATCCCCCTAAAATCCCGTGGTGAAATGGAACCGGAAAAACCACCACTCAGCCGTCTTTCCTAGCAAATCCTCCTCTGCTCTTCCTCTCCTTCACAGCCCCTGGCCGGCCGTAGATTGGACGTAATGGAGAAACTCTTGAGTGACAGCGATGCTCCTCACACCTCCTCATTTAAACACCAACGATGAAGGCAACGTGTCTGCTAGGTGCTGAAAAAACACATCTATCGCCTCCCCGTGGGCTCTGGGGCCCCGTAATTACATTTCACAGGCATGTGAGCAGCTTTCTGTCGACGCCGTCAATCAGGTTTTGATGGAATCCGCAAGAGGACAAATCATAGCTGAGGGAGACCTGTGTCCTTGAGTTTAGATACAGGTTATGAGTCCATATCTGAGTGAAATGTGGCTTAATGTGTTGTTTAAAGAATAGTTCAGTGAAAAATGTACTCACCCTCATGTTGTTCCAAACCTATATGACTTCCTTTCTTCCGTGGAAGACAAAGGAAGATATTTTAAAGAATGTTCACGCTGATCTTTTATGTGCTTTTTTTCCGAATATTGAGAACAATGCCTGTCATTGTTCGGAAACTTAAGACACATGGACCATATTCCATTAATCGTATAGCTTGTAGCTTTGTGTGAAGAACAGACCAAAATTTACATTGGTTTTCATTAAAAATCTTACCCTGTTAGGGCAGGGGCTTTTTTAGACCCCCAAATATCATGATCCCCTTTCGAGGGACCCATTTTTTATTTTATTTTTTTTTAATCTAAAGGCAGCTATTTGTAATATACAGTATGTATAAAGACCCATTTAAAGGTACAATATGTAAGATTTTTGCTGTAAAATATCCAAAAACCACTAGGCCAGCGTTATATATTTTGTTCACTTGAGTACTTACAATATCCCAAAAGTTTCCAACTATTTGTAAATCGTGAAAAAATTGCAATTTTAACCAAGGCTCCGGGACGTGTGAGGAGTCGCCTGTCAGTTGCGTCATACCCACGTTACCCTCGGTTTGCCTCGGTTTCCGGTTTTATTTTGTAGAAACCATGGAAACACCAAAGACGCTTTAGTATATTACACATTTTAATAGACAAGGGAACAACTGTTTTGATATATTTATAGACAGAAAACTAACTGTTATATAGCTCAACACGTTTAGTCTTATTGTTTAAATCTAATTTGCGAGTACCATGCTTTACCATGCCTCAGAGAAAAACACTATTTTGTCAAGTAGCTAACATAGCATAATCAGATGCAGCTTTATTTTTAGTAACAGTAATACAGAATACAGTGTGTCTCACACAAGTGTCTCACAGCAGTCACCGAGCGAACGCACAGAGTAACGTTATAACATCATTTTCAATACTCTCAAATGTATCTAATATGATAAACAGAGCAGTGTTACCTCATACTCATGACCGGAAAAGCGGAAGTGTCCCGGCGACTGTGGCATAATAAAAGTTCCGCTGCTCGTGAGGCTTGTGTTGGGCAATCGCTCCAGCGGCCTCGTTCAGCTCCCACAACACTCGGTCCTGCTCTGCTTCATACTACAGTAATGTTAATAATTGCATCGATGAACATGATTTCTTCTTGAGTCCTATCCCAATTCTTTTGCACTGTCCGTTGAGTTGAAGACCACATGTCCCAAGATTCCGCGCTCAAACTTGGCGTCATCAAGCTACGCCTTTGTTTTGAATAGGCCTCTAGCAGACAGAAATCCTACATACTGCACCTTTAACCCAGCAGTTGGGTTAAATGTTTGCCCAACCTGCTGGGTAGTTTTATTTAGCTCAACTATTGTTTAAAAATTACTGTATTTTCTTTGCTTAAAATGAACCCAAAATATTTTGGAAAAATAACATTTATTATTGTGTTTAATAAAAGAACATGTATTAATAAGTTTAATGATTAAATAATAAACAATAAATTGCTTATTAATTAATGTTCACTTTTTGATTATTATTGTTGCCTCTAGTAATTATGTGTCTGATTTTTAATTTCCAACCTATTTTGGGTTCATTTTAAGCCAGCCATATAGTAATTTTTAATCAATAGTTGAGTTAAATAAATTCCCAGCATGTTGGGCAAATATTTAACCCAACCACTGGGTTAAAACAACCCAATTACTGGGTTTGTCCATTTTCAAACCAACTTGGATTGTTTTTAACCCAGCATTTTTTTAGAGTGTGTACTTCTGGATCTCATTCAAAACCTCACTGCTCTAAAACGACTCGATTCCTCAGGTGAAAAACCAACCTTGACAACCAAACCACTCACACTGATTGGTTAGGTGGAAAGCTGTCACCTGTCCAATCAAGTTCCAAGAGTGGCTTGACAGAATCATATATTTCTATTAGGCTATGCAGTTCAAACACATCTGAGGGGGGCTTTGAACATCTGCATCTAAACGTTAAAAGCCGCTGAGGTTGTGTTGCAGATCTCTATAATTTACGCTCAGTATTAAAAGCCACGCACCAGCAGTCCTCCTCCCAGAGCATCTCCCGGGACTCTGCTTTGAGTGTTATGCAGACGAGGAGTAACGGAGCTACAGAATATGTTTGGAATATCAACATATGGTTCCGGGGCTTTGAACTGACCCTGAGATGACATGCAATATTCTATCGGCAATATCACAGAATATTACATGTGGTAAGCTCACATGGTACAAAATACATTTGCATTTGATGTAATACTTCCATGGTTCCAAGCGGCATACAAAGTAAATTATGGGGGATCAGGTGTATTTTTTTGCTACCAGTAAATAAGACTTATATTTATTTTGATGTCACAGTATCTTATAGTGTTGAATCAGAGTGAAACTGTCAGACACATTAAAAATATTGCATGTCTTATGCTTTATATGTGAGCTTTCTGCACAGTTCACTGCACACCTACACATGTAACAACATTCAAGCTCAAAACCTTACCAATGCTTTCCATTTCATTTCCTGTCGTTGCTCTGTGTTCATATATGCATTAAGGTAAAGAGCTAAATATTTCTTGCAGCGGGTTTATTTGGGAGAGGGATTGACACCGTGAAATTGCATGCAGCAGTGAGAATGAGTGCTCACTTAAGGGTGCCAGAAACAGAGCTGTGGGAGAGGGTGGGGCCGGGGACCGAGAGCCAGGGGCCACTGAGGTGTGACTGGGTCCTGCCTTGCCATCAAAATCAGTGCCAGAATATACTAACAATACACCACAATGCTGCTGAGTCAAGTTATGTAAAACCACAGGTTTTTTTTAGAACGACAGTGGCCCCAACAAGTACCTAGTCACAGTAACAAATGTATAATCATTCTGATTCTATATTTTGATCTATTTTTGATCATATATAAAAAAAAACCTAGCAAGCTTGCTAACTTATTAATTTATTTGAAATGCATGCTTAAAAATGTTTTCTTTCAAATAAATGTCATGTAGATTGATATATTTATTGCATTTTTTATTTGCATTTAAAATCATATTTAAGGATTCAAATACTGTCTATTTTATTAAAGCGGACCTATTATGCCCCTTTTCACAAGATGTAATATAAGTCTCTGGTGTCCCCAGAATGTGTCTGTGAAGTTTCAGCTCAAAATACCTCACAGATCATTTATTATAGCTTGTCAAATTTGCCCCTATTCGGGTATGAGCAAAAACACGCCGTTTTTGTGTGTGTCTCTTTAAATGCAAATGAGCTGCTGATCTCTGCCCCCTTTCCAGAAGAGGGCGGAGCTTTAACAGCTCACGCTTTGGTTGCTCAACAACAAGCTGGAGAATCTCACAGAGCCAAAATGAGGATTGTCAGTAACGGTGTTCAGCCTTACATTGTTCAAACCGGAGTCGGACACTAATGGAGAGACTCAGGAAGAATGCAGCAATGCATTTGTCCTCATGTATCTCATATGGCTTTAAAATCATCTGCTGCATAATATACAGCGTTAAATTAAGATAAATAAAGTTTGGTACTACATTAGAAACACAAACTATCTAATGCTTACAAGAATACATCTTAAAATATAATTAGAGGTACAATTAGCATCAAGCTACATTTGAAAATTTATATGATTATTAATGTCTTTGCTCAAAACGCACTTTAAACCATCATCGAGTTATTGTAATAACCTCTGATTATGATCTAAAGTGGGTTTTGATTCAATAATGGGCAGACATGCATTCTTTGTATGTTTTATAATGGATTGAATGAAAAAAAATGGGAAAAAATCGACACAGGTCAAAAAAAAAAATCCTGGTTTTTTTACGCCACGAATGTTTGCGCCCAGTGTGAAAGGCTCCATAGGGATCTATTGTTTCGATTCAAGAGCGTCATCGCGGAAAAAAATTGCAGAATTTCATGTTCAGTGTGAAAGGGCCTTAAGGGGCGGTAATATTATAATATTATCCCCTTTTTGATGATATGACCCTTTGGTTCACCATCTGCCACTTTTTCCATGTCTACGGGCAGCTAAGATCAGAAAGAGATGTTCCTTTTTTTTCTTATTTTTATTTTTTATTTTTTTCACCAGTGCCTTTTCTTCTTTTCATCTTTTTCTCATTTTTGATACCTTTGTGCTTTTTCATTTAGGGGTCGACCCTTTCTTCAAGGGCCGTGATTGCAGCTCATGCTGAAGTGCTCCGGGATCACCTAATGAATTGTCACCCAGTTTAACATCAAATCATATGAAAGTGAACCCAGAGGCCATTAAAGCACTTAATGTGAGTCCAGTGCCATCACCCTACAGTTTGACAGCCATCCATCCATCCATCCAGGTTTTGAAGAGAGCAGTTCTCTCTCTAGAGGCTGAACCCTAAAGCCGTTCATGGCTGCCGAAATGCAGAGGACACTAAAACTCTTTATCACAGTCTTATTTAATTATTAGTCTTCAGATGAGGTAGCAGATGGGTACAATTTCCTAATTGGATTTATGTAACTGTCTAATCAAAATTGAATCACTCAGTGATACGCTGCATGCACGACCTTCTCGTCAACTTCGTAATATCTGCAGCGCTAACTGATGAGCTATTAACTGAAAAGCTTATACTTTTTCTCCCACTTGCCCTCAAGAAACAGTTAGATCTGAATTTTCCATATTTTATGCTTTAACACTTTTAAATTTGGTTATACATACTGTATGTATTATTGTAATGTGTTAATACTGTAATATATATATATATATATATATAAATTCAGTGATTTACTACATTGTGGGGCTTTTCTCAGAAAATACATGATACCAAATTAATAGCGATTGATTTTATTAATTGATCAGTGTATTTTAACTGACTGACATCTCTAATGTAATTTCATTTAGTATACTTATATATACAAATGAATAAGTGGGAGGAACTCAAAGTGCTGAAGAACACTCGCATTAATGAGTATTACACTCTAAATATGTGATTTCATGCACCAAGTGTAGGCTAAATTATTAAAGGAGATAAAAGAGTGAAACGCCACAATTATTATAGCACTCTCCTGTCTCCTGAGGCAATCATCTGCCATTTTCATGGCTAAATAAATAAATAAATAAATCAGCAAACATGGTTGTTGTCCCAAGCAGCAACCTGAAATCACAGATGCATTTCAGATATGAGTAATAGGCAGTTGAGATATATTTCCTTCCATCAGAACCTGTCATTATTTTCTTTCACAGTACACAAGATGATGGTGTAGCATCAACGCTGCTGATGAAGTCCCTGAGGTTTATGATTTATATCATGCAATTATATCAGGTTGCAGGTACATCTCCCTCGCTGAAAATCAAATTGCTTGCTTACAGGCATTATACAACTGATGTTAATAATATTAAATGTTTCTAAGCATGTTTCTAAGCATAATAAACAAACTTACATCAGTGTTACAATGGCTCTATGCCCCATATAGCTGTGACACACACCTCTAGCATTTCTAGGAGTTTATTACCTCTGTTTATGTAGCTAGTGACTTGAACAGCATTATTGATTGTGCACCATGTAAAGGAGAAACAGGTAAACTCCATTTGTCACCCTGCGATGGCTAGTAGCACGCATCTATTTATTGATTCTGGAAGAACAATAAAATGGAAAGAGAATTGCACTGAACCATCTGCCTGGCCGGAAATGCTAGGGCTATATGACGGCTTGACAGTTTAATCGACTGATTATTCCAGAGGAGTTGTTTTTAAGGCAGTGTGGTCAATCCTCACAGTGCAGTCAGTCGAAGCTTAATGGGTCAAGATGTGGGAAAAGGATTAAATTACACGCTGGCGACATTGTGGCCCTCATAACAGCTGTCATAATTCATCTCATATCCATTATAACCAATCAGATTGCTAACTTGTGAGATTTATGGATAGATTTATAGAGCTAGTGAGCATTATTGATTACTGGCAAACACTGAACATATCAAATGTAGCATAAAAGCTTAAAATTAATATTTATCTGTACTAGGGAAGTCAAATGTACTTCATGTCAATACTGAAATGTAAAAAACAAAATCTAACGAAAAAAAGTGCTGATTGTATTCACTACCTGTGTGGCGCATTGGGAATGGTGAAATTTCACTATTTGCTAATAGTATCGACTACCACAACACTACTCTCTGATATGTTATACGAGCCTCTAATCAATAATTGTACAAAATATGATGCTCTACAAAATGCAATTTCCAATTTAACAAGATTATCTAATTGTGAATGCCTGAGATTGGATTCTTTACAGCCGTTCCACTCTGGTTGGGAACTGAAAACCTGTTTCATACAACAACAGCAAAAAAGGTGATTCTTGCTTGTGCATTCGATGTGGATGGATTGCCATACTAAAATACTGTAAAAGGGTTCCCTGCACTTCCTGCAAAATCTTTAAAAAGTCTGTAAATACACCTTCTTCAAGAAATAAAATTAAAATACATGGTAACACTTTGGTATGGGGAACACATTCACTATTAACTACAACTTTTGCCTCAATAAACTCTCCATTTAAGGCTTATTAATAGTTAGTGAGGTAGTTGTAGCGTTTAAGTTTAGGTATGGGGTAGGATTTAGGGATGTAGAATAGGGTCATCCAGAATAAGCAGTGTTGGGGAAAGTTACTTTTAAAAGTAATGCATTACAATATTTCATTACTCCCTAAAAAAGTAACTAATTGTGTTACTTAGTTACTTTTTATGGAAAGTAATGCGTTACATTACTTTTGCGTTACTTTTTTTCTCATCTGGGCCGGGCTGATTGTTTGTTTTTAATAACAAAAAAGTTCTATTTTTGGCAAATGTAAAGGTCCTTTCACACCAAAAGTGAATAAGTGTAAGGCTGAAGGAAACAGAAATTCACGCCATTGCCACTCAGAAGAATAGGATGCAGGAGAAGTAAATGAGTAAATGGATGCTCACATTAGGTCTAGAACTAGTCTAGAATAACCATCATGTTTACACAGTGCACAAAAGACCAGGGTTGCCAGGTTTTCACAACAAAACCCGCCCAATTGCTACTCAAAACTAGCCTAATTGAGTTTCAGGGGGGTCCCCCGGTAAAAAAATCGTGTTTTGGCAGGGTTCCCCTGGTAAAATTTGCATTCCATGGGTTAAATATCATGTTATTTGGGATTGCTTTAACCAGTGGACATGAAAAACAACCCGTGGCAACAGTGTTAAAGTAGCCTAGTTCAGCGGGAAAACCACGGACTTGGCAACACTGTACAACGCCTCTGCAATCCCGATTTCTCTCAACGTGGGGACAGGAGATCTGTTGGTCAATAAATGGGAAAACAAAGCAACTTGCTTTACTTATTTGAAAAAGTTATTCAAATATTTAGTTGTAAATTTAAAAGTAATGCGTTACTTTACTAGTTACTTGAAAAAGTAATCTGATTACGTAACTCGCGTTACTTGTAATGTGTTAACCCAACACTGAGAATAAGGCATTAATTAGTGCTTTATAAGTACTAGTTAACAGCTAATACGCAAGCTAATAAGCAACTAGTTAAAAATGAGAATTGTTCCCCATACTAAAGTGTTACCAAATACATTTATTTATCATTGAAATAAATGAATCGGATTCATTTAATTCTGTACAACTCCCATCCAAGCATTGTACCCATGGTGCATTGCAAAGAGCAGCATGTGTCAATCACCCATCTCTCCATCAGCCAGCCGCTCAGCCTCCGGCACCCGAGACAGAGGACGGGTGTGGTGAGGTCACTGCATTGATGTTTTCATTCCCATTCCCTCCATCTCTGGTTCTGGGACTCCCCAGTTCCTCATTTTCCATTATAAGCGATCATGTTCTCGCTGGAGCTCCTACATTCTTCAATCCGTTCTCTCTCGTTCCATCACACGCAGGTCAGGCCACAGGTCCCACATAACGGAGCAGTGCCGCTCTTACAGCATTCATCTGCACTCAGTGTGATATTGTGTGGAGCTCTGTTCTCCCTGAGGGAGTCTCGCACGATTCACTTTACTCAACACACACCATATTCTATCACACTGTGGCCCTGCACTATCAAAAGAGAGGTCAACCTCTTGGTCACACACAAACTTTTATACAAACACACACACACAAAAAATACAATATATTTTATACGATTTTGGATAACACTTGATTTTTTGTCATGATCCACATGAAGGGCCTTATCATACACCCGGTGCAATGCGACGGCAGTTGCGACGCAAGTGTTTTTTGCTAGTTTCAGCCCGACGCAGTTATCATTTTCACATTGAGCGCTCACGTTGTTTAAATAGCAAATTCACTCACACCCATCTGTTCGCCCATGGGAGTGCTAGTCTGAAAACGAGGTGTGTTCAGGTGCGTTGTTGGCGTGTTGCTATTTTGAGGCAGCTGAAAACAACTGCGCCATTGACTTTGACCAGATATTTGTTGGTCAATGGCGCAGTTGTTTTCATTCAGTTGTTTGTATTTTTTATTTTTTTCATTATTTATTTATTTATTTATTTTTTGTTATTTTAGTAATATGCACCCATAGGCGGGTGCACAACATGCATACATTCAGCTTGTTACACACAGGGACGTTCAGCAGCAGCACACAAACATGCCAAATGTTAAAAATAAAAGGATTACAATGTAAAAGATTATTATTGTGTACATAAAGATAAAAATGCCTACATGTCATAATGGATAGTCATTGCATGTATCAGAATTACCTATTTACAGTAATGACGAATGAAATTGGCTAATTATTTGACCAATCGTGGCAATACACACATGTATTTAAACTGACTAGTCAGGTTGAGGGTGTCTATATTCTGCCATGTAAATAGCAATCCGCCATTTAAAGGAATAAGAGATGACACTCTGATTGGTTTATTGCACATTATGCCCAATACACACCCATGACTCATTAAGAGACTAGGTACAACCCTTTTAGAGCACGTGCCTGGCGTGCCTACCATTTTTTTCGTCGAACAAACAAAAGTGTTTTCGTTGAACTAACAAAAGTGTTTGAGCTCATGAGTTCATGAAATCTGATGGTTTCTTAACCACACATAGGCAGCAATGCCATTGCACCTTTTGAGGTCCAGAAGGGTGTTCAAGACATCGTTAAAATAGTCAACATGACTACAGTAGTTCAACCTTAATATTATAAAGCGCCGAGAATACATTTTGTGCACAAAAACCAACAAACAAACAAAAAAAAAAAACTGTGTATGACAATAGTTTAAATTGTTAAATAAAGTTATTTTTTTGTTTTTGTGCACAAAAAGAATTCTTGTTGCTTCATAACATTAAGGTTGAACCATTGTAGTCACATTGACTATTTTAAAAATGACTTTAATACCTTTCTGGACCTCAAAAGGTGCAATGACGTTGCTGCCTATGTGTGGATCAGATACCCTCAGATTTCATCAAAAATATCTTAATTTGTGTTCCGAAGATGAACGAAGGTATTACGGGTTTGGGACGACACGAGGGTGAGTACTTAATGACAGAAATTTTATTTTTGGGTGAACTAACCCTGTAACTGGTTGGAGGCATGTCTGAGTGCGAGCTTGCAGTCAATGTATGAAAGAGATGAGGATTATATGGACAAAAGGATTGGAGAAGTCTGGTATACAGCACCAGAAAGATGTCTGTCATTTCCCTGGAAGATCGAGTTGTCATTTTAATAAATAAAAAAATAAAAAAAAATAGGTCAAATAAATAAAAGAAGAAAACTGGAAAAAGAAAGAAAAACAAAAGGAGAGGAATACATTTTTTATTTGGAATGTACTGCTCCTGAAATGTACGTTTGTCAAGTAAACTGACATTTCCAGAGCAGTATATTCCTGTGCAAAGCTTTCTCCGCTAGTCTACCTGTTCTGCAGTGAACAAGACCTCCTAAAACCAGAACTACACCAGATCTTTACAAAAACTCAAAGGATTAATGTAACACCAGGCTGAGATAGCAGACAGCAACAAGAGAGAAAATGTCTCTTTGGTTAGATTAATTGCTCAGTCATTCCAGGAAGACTCAGATTATGGGATTTCCCAACATGGAGATTTTCTTCAGAGGAGCTTTGGTTGATCTTTTTATTCCTAGATGTGCCTTCACATCTACTTGCAGACATAAATGCATAAATACCCCAACTTCAACACTGCCAAGCATTATTTTCAAAGACAGGTGGGATAGAAAGAGATATTTGCAAAACGAATGTCAAAATGAATCATTTAAGTGTTAAACCTAACATTAATAAACAGCCACATCTGAAAAGTGACAAGAAGAGAATTGGACTGGATAAGCATTTAATTAAAGAAAACGCAACAAGACATCTTATGCATTTACCTGAATAAATAAGTGTGTATATGTTTTGAAATGTGCCAGGTTTTAATATTACTTTGTGTACAGTGTCTACAAACTTTAATTAAAGAGAAGAATCTAATTACCAACTGCACGAAATGAGAAAAATTCTGAGCAATATTCTGTTGATCAATTTTATTTCTTGATAAGATGTGAGAAACAAGAATTCCCTGAATGCGAGTGGGAGATTATTACGAGAACAAAACATGCTGCAAATTTTGCATTCATTCTTTTGTTGTTTAGCGCAGTTCAAAGAAATCATTTCCATTTCAAAAGAGTTTGAAATGTGCGTTACACCACATCCAAACAACAACACAAAGGGGAAAAAAAGCAATGTTCTACTCAACACATTAAAGACAGCCATAAGTTAAAATGAGGAAAATGGGCGATGTGATAAAAAGCCAGGGTTGTTTGGGAAAAACCTTACATATATTAAATTAAAAATGAAATGTAAACCTTGGAAAAAAGTCACACCACACGTGTGGCCAATCACAAATCTCTGTTTGTGGTCAGGAACACTTGAGTGGGATATTAGTAGAGGAGAGCCAAATACCTCAGAGGTTTTGAGGACAAAAAGGTCTGTTATTTCAAAATCCAAACTCATTTTGTTTTATTTAGTTTTTCCATTTGTTCTAATGGCCATTGATCCGGTCATACGTCAGACCTGCCGTTATTGTACACCATACGCTTCCAGAAACCAGCTGGACTTATGCTAAACAGAAAAATCATCTTTATTGGGTCAGAATGATATCATGGCTTTTGAGGACATCAATAATTATACATCCTGAAGAACAAAGATGTAGGGGTTTATGGGAAACCCCATAGGGGAATTTCACTGTTAGCCAAAAGCCAGCGCCAAGCAAGCTGTCTGCCTGACAAAACAGGTCAAAAAAAAAAAAACCTCATCTGGCTTCATTGAAGCCCTGATATAAATTCACTGTAGGCCATTTGGAAACTGGATCACATCTACATTTGAGACCATACTATGATTGGTTATGCATTTATCCAAAACCTGGTGCTTTTTAGAAGACTTACATATATCAGCGCAAAAACCTCTGTGTTATTCACTAGCCATCCACAATCCAGTTAAACCAGGTGTTAAAGTTGTTAAAATTCAGCGCTAACACACCTCTTTTCTATGTAAATTGGACTAATAGAAGATTTACAGTAGGCTTAATCACGAAAGAATTTCAGGCAGCAGAAAGCAGGCAGTAAGTGAATTTTGTTGTTGTTTTTTTATTTATTTATTTATATTGATCATGGCAGTGATAAAACATTAAATAATGACCAAATGATGGAAAGCCAGGGTCACTAGGTGTAGTCCAGCACAATTTACCATTTAACATTTAGCATTTCAACGACTAAAACCAAAAATAGATTTCAGTTTTGACTTCAATGCTTAGTGTATGCATAGAGACGAACACATAGGTACACGTAGGTCTTGTTTTGAATAAGTACTTATACACGAATTAGTGCTTATACACGATGGCTAAAAAAGTATGTTCTATATAGTATGAGTGTGTGTATTATGAATGTAATCCAGACTGTCATGTTGTCATTGTCATGCGACCAGTTTGTCGCTTCACTGCCATTCACAAATCCTCTCCCGTGGCCTCATGGGATAGTAAAGTGTCCATCGTATGCACACTTCAGAATCTCGCCGGAAGTAGTAGGTCATCCGGGTACTTTTTGCCTACTCTATTATGATTACTATGTATTCTGACATAATACTTTTGTCACATACTGTTTTTCACATACTATATAGTAGGGAAGTATGCGATTTTGGATACAGCCATAGCCTTTCAAAGTATACTCCATATGATAGCATGTGCAAACATGGACTGTTTGACATGCACTGGAAAGGTTCATCTTTGTCCAGTGTCTGTACCATTTCTCTACAGAAGTTATGACCAAAAAAAAAAAAATTTACATGTTGTAATGTTATCCAAGAACTCATACACTATACTACTGTACTCGTTAAACTGCATGTATCTCTTAAAGGGGACCTATTATGCCCCATTTCACAAGATGTAATATAAGCCTTTGGTGTCCCCAGAATGTGTCCGTGAAGTTTCAGCTCAAAATTCCCCACAGATAATTTATTATAGCTTGTCAAAAACACGTCGTTTTTGTGTGTGTCCCTTTAAATGTAAATGAGCTGCTGCTCCCGGCCCACTTTCCAGAAGAGGGTGGAGCTTTAACAGCTCATACTTCAGTTGCTCAACAACAAAGCTGGACAATCTCATGCAGCCAAAATGAGGATCGTCAGAAACGGTGTTCAGCCTTACATTGTTCAAACCGGAGTCGGACACTGATGGAGAGACTCAGGAAGAAGTTACAACTTTTAGAATGCATCTGGATGTTTCTGAATGGTTAGTGGATAAATTTATGTAGTTGCTGTGGAGTTGATTCAACTCATCCACTAGCATGTGCCGTCATGTTAATCTTTTGTTCAAATCCAGCGTTGAATTGACCCTCGTTTGTGAAGCAGTCCGGCGTAAAATGATGGCATGACAACAACATTCTACTACAACAACTCTTCCTCTTCTCTAAAGCAGCCCAACATGGCCTCACCCCCTTTGTTGTGTTTTCACGGGGGCAGGGTTTATGTAAATTTTGGGGTTTGTGATGTCACCAACCCGGGAAGAAACTTGTAGTCCTTACCAGCTGTTTGTTGTAGCCCTTAAAAAGCAAGTTTTCTGTAAAAGAAAATATCTCCCTTTGCATTGAACTTTGAGCGTCGTTTATGCTCAAACAGCAACATTACACACTAACTAAAGTTAAAAAGTGAAATCATAATCAAGGACCCTTTTAATCTTTTCACAAAAGCGTTTGTCAGTGTGGACATCTCTATTGTTGATGCATCTCCAGCAGTTTATTATTGTTGCTGTTCCAGTCTTTTTTGACTCTGAAACAACAGGCTAGGCTAGTATAATTATAGAAAAAAAAGTGCGGTTAGAAAATTCTTGCTATGTGTGTACTTGATGAAATTGATGTAATATGTACTGTACTCACACCCCAGCATACACACAAAAACTGAAGTAGGCTAAGGCACACATGGTGGATTGATGCTGTACAGTAGTCACAATAAAGTAAGAAGTGTTTGTCAAATGAATTACCCGTACAGTAACATGGGCACAGAACAAGAGTCCATCTGGCCCCTTTTTGCCTCTAGTGCTGGTTTACACAAACTCCCTGAGACCCACAGATGTCTGGGGTGGACAGATATATAACTAGGCCAGGAGTGAGGCTAAACGCAAAGGTTAAAATCATTGACATTTTGCTAAATTTCACAGTGCATTTGGACAGAAACCAGCTCCAATCCTTATCTGTGTGATGCAGCCCACATGCGTGGAGTCTTTCTCTCTCTGTGGACCAACTTGCAGTCTTCACACCCTCCTTTATAAGGTTCATTGAGCGTGACCCCTTCTTCTCGTCCTCGCTACTGCACACCCTCAGAGAAACACACAAGTTACCCCTCACCTAAATGTTGGAATCGAAAGAAATGTTGAGTGGGAGGGAATGTGTTAAAGAAATGACTGCCTCACAGAGGCCAATTCTGTCCTTCATGTTCCTCACAGCGGGGTCCTGAACAGGTTCAAACCATTACAGGTGACTCTCGCCAGGACCTGCGACCCCAAAAGCGAGGAATCACTAAGAAATGGTGGGGTGGGTGGACAAACCAAAGGAAAAGAAGAAAGCAAGTGAGGAACATGTGGGTCATTAGTGTGTAGCCATACTGCACCAATGCATCTGCTTTTCATATCGGCACACTTGCACTACGACCAGAGGAGCCTCCGAGGAGACCTCAGGTTAAGACCACAGAATATACATGTGAAATCAAACCCTCATATTGACAGCACCGGTCTGCTATTGATTACAGAGACCACAGAGGTTTATGGGATGTTATGGGACCGGTGTGGAAAGGCGATTTAGACTCACCACATAAACACTACGGTGTGAATGACGACGGAGCATCTTGGAGTTCCAGACACGTTTACAGGCCCCACGGGGTCACCCACCTCTGACTGCACTCTCCGTTAAAAAAAGCTGGAATCAAGAGGGATATTACACCACATGCAGAGAATACTGTAGAATAATTCAAGTGAAACAGCATATAACCATGGCAACATGAAGATCTGTGCTGCTTTATTGTTTTGCTGTTAAGCTTGTGCTGCACAACCAGATAAAATTTCATACCAAAGCAATATGCATACTATATGCGGTGACGAGAGTATCCAGTGAAGTCACGTGAGATTGAACAATTGTTGTGCATTCCCCACTGTTTAAAATCATGGATGTACACAAAGATAGTGGGTATAAAGAGAGAAAATGTTGGTGGCATGAAAAGAGTAGAAAATAGGAAAAATCAGCTAAGGAACTCTGAACATTTGAAAACTTTCCTGAGGTAAATGTGACATGATGTGACATTGTTAACAAGCTGTTTTATTGACGTCTTTCCACGGTTGAAGCACAAATGAAGTGATTACATGAGACGTGATACAATCTGGTAAGTTGTACTAGGCTATATCTTTCAACATACCTCTGATGATCATGCATGTATTTCGAGATATAACTTGTAATGCAGAGGAAGAAAAGACTCGCGCTCCGCGCTGCCGCCTGAACTGAAGCATTACAGCGATCTGACACTTCACATTTAAGAGCGTCAAAACGCCATTTATTGTTTGAATTTCATGATAAAATGGACAGAATTTGAAAACTGAAACTTTTATTCTTATCAGAAGTAACAAAGCACAAAGCTTTTTGTGATTATTGGATGGGAGGCGCTACAAATTTGTAGCAAAAAATAAAAATTAAAAATGCAGACCTGGCAACCCTGGCTTGAAATACGGGTGATTCATAGGGTCAAGAAGAGTGTGCTTTAGCGTCACTATTTTTAAACTGTTAATGCGTTAAAATTCAACACAAAAGCTGGTTTGTCAACCGCCAAGGAGAAGAAGAAGAAATTCAACACAAGAGTGATTTTCTTCACACACAGTATATACAGTGGTGGTCAGGATTATTGGCAACCTTGGTAAATATGATCAAAGATGACTATAAAAATAAATCTGCATTGTTTATCCTTTTGATCTTTAATTCATAAAATTAGCAAAAAACTAACCTTTCATTGAAGGAAAAGAATTGAAAGTGGGGGGGAAATCACATTATGAAATAAATGTTTTTTCTCCAAAACACGTTGGCCACAATTATTGGCACCCTTTTATTCAATACTTTTTGCAACGTCCTTTTGCCAAGATAACAGCTCTGAGTCTTCACCTATAATGCCTGATGAGTTTGGAGAACACCTGTCAAGAGATCAGAGACCATTTGTTCATGCAGACTCTCTACAGATCCTTCAGATTCCCAGCTCCATGTTGGTGCTTCTTCTCTTCAGTTCACTCCACAAATTTTCTTTAGGGTTCAGGTCAGGGGATTGAGACAGCCATGGCAGAAGCTTCATTTTGTGCTCAGTGACACATAGCGGAAGAGGTCAGGTTTTGTTTTTTTATCTGTTGGTATCTGATAGAAGCCATGATACCATGTATCTGAACAAGATGTCCAGGACCTCCAGCAGAAAAATAGGCCCACATCATTAAAGATCCAGCAGTATATTTAACCGTGGGCATGGGATACTTTTTATCCATGTGTGCACCAAACCCATCTGGTGGGTTTGCTGCCAAAAAGCTCTTTTTTAGTTTATTCCGACCATAGAAGCCGGTCCCGTTTGAAGTTCCAGTCTTGTCTGACAACTGAATATGCTGGAGATTGTTTCTGGATGAGAGCAGAGGATTTTTCTTAACATTTGGGGATGTAGGTGCTGTTTGATATTTTGTTTTAGGCTTTCTGAGACTCAAGACTCAAATAATCTCTGCAATTCTCCAGCTGTGATCCTTGGAGAGTCTTTGGCCACTCAAACTCTCCTCCTCACCACGCATTAGGACAATTTAGACACACGTCCTCTTCCACGCAGATTTGTAACATCTTTACTTGATTGGAACTTCTTAATTATTGCCCTGATAGTGGAAATGGGGATTTTCAATGCTTTAGCTATTTTGTTACAGCCACTTTCTATTTTGTGAAGCTCAACAATCTTTTGCTGCACATCAGAACTATATTCTTTGGTTTTACTCATTGTGATGAATGATTAAAGGAATTTGGCTTTTGTGTTTCCTCATGTTTTTACTCCTGTGGAACAGGAAGTCATGGCTGTACAATTTCATGTTCATGATCACCCTGGTGTACTAAAAAAAATGGGAATATACTTCAGAGATATTTACTCATAAAAAATTCTAGGGGTGCCAATAATTGTGGCCAACATGTTTTGGAGAAAAACATTTATTTCATAATGTGATTTTCCCCCCACTTTCAATTCTTTTCCTTCAATGAAAGGTTAGATTTTTGCTAATTTTATGAATTACAGATCAAAAGGATGAACAATGCAGATTTATTTTTATAGTCATCTTTGATCATATTTACCAAGGGTGCCAATAATTCTGACCACCACTGTATGAGTTGCAGTCTGAACACGTCTTTCCGCACCCTTTTGATTGACAGGATATAATCGACCTTGATCATTGGCTGTTTTTAAACAATCGGCCAATGGCCGATAGTGATAATAATAGCTTTTATCGGCCGATACCGATTGTTGGCCGATACATTGGTGCATCTCTAATATATATATAATTATTTTTTTTATTTTTTTTTTATTTTATTTTTTCAATAATTTTAGCAGCAGGGTTGAGTGACTGTATTTTACAAATGCATTCAATACTGTGTAAAAATTGAGGAAATTAAAAGCTTTTTAAAAGCTCCGGTTCCTATAGAAACAGACACGCGCCTCCGAGATGAGACGTGCATTTAGGACTGCATATGCGCATTAGCTTGATCCAGCCTGAAAAATACAGTTTTTTGTCATGATTTGAGCATTTAGAAACAAAAATTTATGAGACAGTTGTTGTCAGATTTCATTGGTGATTTAAATATGAAATTTAATCTAAACTTGGCAAACAGCTTTGGAGAATTTAATGTTTCCCAATTCAAAGAGATAGAAGCTACACTTGCATGCCCGAGAGGTGTTTCAAAGATGGCCGCCGAGTGAAATGACTTGCCTTAAAGGGACTTTGGTGCAGTTCATGGAGCTCTCACCTAATGGGCTGATCTGAATCGAATGTGTTAAATAAGGTAGACATACGAAACGTGCAGAGCGGTGGGTCCCTAAGATCATTGCTTAAAGGGTTAGTTCAATTTCTTCTCTACCCTGTCAGACTCTTACACAGTTGATGCAGTGAACGCAGTTCAGCGCTTCCGTGTTTATGTCAACTGCGCATGAGTCTGACAGGGTAGAGAAGAAATTGTTGAATAAAATCATTATTTTTGTTTTGTTTTTGCGCACAAAATGTATTTACGTCACTTTGCAACGTTAAGGTTGAACCACTGTAGTCACGACTTGGATTTCATCAAAAATATGTATCTTAATATTTGTAAAAATTTCATTTTTAGGTGAACTAACCCTTTAAGTTTATGGTACATCGATGTGTATCCTATTTATGGAAGATAGATCATAAAAGTGAGCAGCAGAAAAGCACAGAGCGGCAGTGATCCAGACAGCAGAAGGTGTTGTGTGGAACAGGTTCACTCAGAGGGGAGGATTTGAGTTCATACTCGATATACGATCACTCTGAGGTTCAGGCACGGGGCTGCTGTGACTGGCTATGTGTTGTGCCAATCTGCACCTGAACCCCACATAGAGTAACCCTGCTGGGCCAGGACAAGTTTTGCTCTCCCTTCCTGTGATTCGCAGAAGTCTGCCTACCCCACTTCCCTGCTGGTTTCCTTCAAGTTTTCTTTGACATGACCCATGTCTATCTTTGAACACTCAGTACACACACACACACCTCTACAGGCTCAAACAGATGGATCTTTTCAATGGGCCTCCCTTTCTCTCCAACAGAACAACTTGGCAATTTCTATGAGAAACAGGGTGAGAGCCAACATTCCCAAAGCTGCTCTCACCCTGACCTGAACTTCATAAATTTCAGCATTGTCTTTATCACCATCAAAGTCATTACACTTCCCATTAGAACACTTGCCAGCCATGTCACAACCAACATTAAAATGATATATGGGATCAGAAATAGATTAAACTGAGGGAGGAAAACGGATGCATATTTCTTCCCATTTCTTTTCCACTCCTAAAAATGTGCTCGCCATACCAGGAGAACAAAGGTCAAAAATTCTCTTCTGCTCAGCATCCGGCATTTTTTCTGTTATGATCTTTGACAATGGAACTCAAAGTTTGCCAAATAGAACGTCAGAGAGCCTTTGAATCACTGATAACACTTTACAATTAGGTCAATTTTAGTTAACATTAGTTAACTACACTAGTTAACATGAACTAACAATGAAAAATACATCTAAAGCATTTATTCCTAATGGTCACACTTTACAATAAGGTTAATTTGTTAACGTTAGTTATAATGTATTAACTAACATGAACTAACAACTAGTATTGCATTTGTTACAGTATTTATTAATCTTTATGTTAGTTAATAAAAATCCAGCTGTTCATTGTTGTTCATGTTAGTTCACAATGCATTAACTAATGTTAACAAAGACAACTTTTGATTTTTAATAATGTATTAGTAAATGTTGAAATTAACATTAGATTAATACATGCTGTAGAAGTATTGTTAATTCTTAGTTCATGTTAACTAAAGTAGTTAACTAACGAAACCTTATTGTAAAATGTTACCATCTTAAATGGGTGGATGATTATGATTTCACTTTTTTTTTAACTTTAGTTAGTGTGTAATGTTGCTGTTTGAGAATAAACAACATCTGCAAAGTTACGACACTCAAAGTTCAATGCAAAGGGAGACATTTTCTTTTAAAGAATTTTCTGTTTAAGGTCTACAAATGGCTGCAGGAACTACAACGAACTTCTTCCAGGGTTGGTAACATCACAGACCCTAAAATTTACATAAGCCCTGTCCCCGAGAACACGCAACAAAGGGGATGAGGCCATGTTGAGCTGCTTTAAAGAGGAGGAAGAGTTGTTGTAGTAGAGTGTTGATGCCATGCCGTCAACATGCTGTTGTAACTTCTTCCTGAGTGTCTCCATCAGTGTCCGACTCCGGTTTGAACAATGTAAGTGTAACCCAGGTTACCAGTGGGTAGTGACAGAGACAGAATTAACTTCAAATTAAATAACAGATTAAATGAATTAAATATGCTGACCGAGTACATATAAGACTGTGAACAAGTAAATAATTTATATATAAATATGAAATATCGAAGATTATTCATATATCCAATAGTACTAGGCCTATCTCACCTTGCAAAGCCTCCAATGAGATCGTGTTTTTGAGTGACGTCATTAAACGTTCGCTATCGCGGCACTTTTGCAGAACAGCGCGTTCTTGATCTTTCTTTTTCTCTGTGAACTTGAGCAGATGTCTGTTGCTGCTCCGAGATATTCAGAGCCCCGAATTGGATATAAAAGATGTAAGAGCAATTTAACGTCTCTAAATCATATATCGATGATAAAACTAAGCACTTGTGTAACAGCATAAACAATGTGAGTGCTCTCATGTGTTGTTCTAAATGGATGTTAACAACGCGATTTTAGCATTAGCAAAATGCTAATATGATCTAACACATGGTGCATATATCTCTAACGAAAGGTTGAGAAAAGCATATAATATCTGAGAGTGATATCTTCAAACGTGTGTCGTCTGGAATTTCCTGGTTCTTCAGATGTTCATTTGGATGAGTTTTCTTGATGAGTTGATGTGGTTTTCATGCATTTTTATTACAATATGGTTCAAAGTGTTATTAAATATGGATTTCGTATAATAATTTATTTGGTGCTGTATAAATGGTGAATACAGACTTAAGTGTGAAATGGAGACAAAATAAGGGTATTTTCTGTGAAATGACAACTTTAACATGCTTTGTTTGTTAAAATTGTTACAAAGAAATAATTGCACAAAGAAACAGTTTTGCACAGAGACATATAAATGGATATTCATTTGTGTTTTATTAAATTGTTTAAACTGAATTGATTTGTTTATAATATCAAGTGCTTATTCTTTTGGCCTTGTGTCTTCAAGGCCAGGTTTTTTTATTGCTGTTGTTCCATGTGATGTTCTGCAGTGGATGAGAATAAATTGAAGTGCGAATCATTTCTGGATCATGGACCGTTCAACTCTCTTCGGTGTGTGTAACGACGGAGTTGAACTGGCGAGCCGCGGTTGAGTAGATCCCTTGAACTTCCTGTTTTGAAAGAGCACAGAAACTGAACTTATTCGTCTTTGAACGGTGAGAGTGGAATTTCATACCACTTTTCCATAGACCATAGAGACTGTGGATTTCATCGTTTTATGGATTCCTGGAACTGAACTCATGAACTGATTGGGTTTTCAAAGAAAGAAAAATAATAATAATTCCGAGTGTTCATTAAAAGTATTGGACTTTTGGTGAATTTTGAGTGAATTCAGGGTGAATGTAATTTTATTTTATTGGTCTATTCTTTTTAAGTTTTATGGGAAATGTTCTAAGTGTTTATTAATATTTTTCTTAGTTTAGTTAAAGATATGTTATATAATTTGAAAGTTCTAAAGGTTTACTGTCAATCTACGGTGTCTTTTTTACGATATAGATGCTCCAGCACCAGTAATGTGTCGGGTGTGCAATGATAACACGCAAAATCAAAACGGGACGATTGCGAGATGAATCCAATCCGTCACACTTGGGTAAAATGTCCGTGAGCGTTCAGTGAAAAACAGCAGCACTTTTTGTCCACAAAAGCGTTAAATCCACGAAATATTGATATATTGCCCAGTGTTTGCATCACATTTCTTCTGAATGATCTGCTCTCAATCATCGTTCTTCAAGAAATTATGCAATCTGAGCAGCGTTTATGTTGTAAAACTGTTTATGATCGTATACATTGAACTCTCACAAAATGAGCCCGCGTCCAAAGTATAATATTTCAAAATAGTGCAGCAGTTTTAGTTATAATATCCAAGCAGTGCTGTCGGATTTTGTGGTGTCTTGAGAGGCATATTCTCCAGCCTTTGTCATAGTAATTCTGACGAACAAAACTTTTAGCCAATGCCAAGACGATCCAACAACGTGTGTTCTGTTTATCTTCCGCATGTGTGCACATGTACACAGACGCACATCTGTCTTGACCAAAAACTGCACAGCAAGCCATATTGTTTGATCATTGTATAAAATAATCCCGAAACAAGCACAAACACAGCAGAGATGACAAATTCAGCGTCTGGAATTAGCTGAGGTAACGTGACGGCTCACAGACAGCAGCGGCAATCCACCGTGTCACTCAAGTGGCCACGCCCTTAATTATGCAGAACTTTAAGTCTTAATATAATTTAAATGGATGAGTTATAAAAAAATTCACCCCCCTCAGAGTTGTCATGAAGGGCAAAATTAGCTGTATAGACCAAAACCACAATTTGTACCAGGCTATAAACATGTTTTTTTCTGCTGTAAAGTTGGGCATTTTAACATGGGGCTCAATGAGATTCTGCTCTCTTTTGGAGCCTGTCCCTAGCGGCCAGTCGATGAATTGCAGTTTAAGTCACTTCCGCATTGGCTTCAAGAGAAACTGGGGGAGGTTGCCGCTTGGGGTGAGCAAAAACGCATTGTGTGTGTGTCCCTTAAAATGCAAATGAACTGCTGCTCTCAAGAAGAGGGCGGAGTTTCTAGACCTTATGTTAGCAGAGCCAATTACCTCATGTAGACTCACTATTGAAAATGTCAGAAACTGTTCAGGCTTTTATGTTCAAACCGGAGTCGGACAATGATGGAGAGACACATAAGTGACAACATGTAGAATGCAACAGGACGTTTCTGAATGGTAACTGATTAATTTATGTAGCTGATGTGGAGTTAACTATCTTAAAGTAATTGATTAGCATATTTTGTCATGATAATGTATAAATCGCTCATGTGGGAACTGTTGTAAGATGCCTACAGAGTCAGAGAATATATGCTGCATGAAGAATAGAACAGGTGTAGTTTTGTTTAATTATGGTTATAACTTATGTTGTCATCTTGCTTTTATGACATGCTATTGCATTTGTGTTACATAACATATTGCAAGAACATGGCCTAACCCCTTTGTTGTGTGTTCTCGGGGGCAGGGTTTATGTAAATTTTAGGGTTTATGATGTTAGTAACCCCAGTAAGAAGCTCAATGTAGTCCAGTGAAATCATAATCAAGGACCCCTTTAAGTAGGCTACCGATGCCAGTATGGTGTTTGACGTTTTCATCTAATGACGTGCATCAGTATGACCATCTGAGTTTTATGTCAGTTATTTGATACTAGTGATTTTTAGAGAGCAGGCTATACAATAATAATCAATTCCCTTAGCTGTGCAACAAAAAAAAGAAGCAACGTAGTTAGGCATCACTACATCACTAGGATTTAATCCGTCATCAAATCTGTCTAACTTGTGAATGCCGTAGGATTTTTTATTTTTTATTCTTTTTTGTCTTTGGCGGGCTTTCTGTCTTCTGGCTTTTGAGCTTTTCTGGTTCTTCGTCCGTACAGGTACTGATTCTCTCATTGTCTCCGCTGGTAAAGCGCGATAAGTGTGTTCTAATTTTCACTCTTCGCGTCACTATACAACACACGATACTAGCCAACTACAGAGTCGTGAACGTGAGGATCACGTCCCTTTTTTTTTTTTTTAACTGTTGTTCCAATATTAGGCTACCACTTAGAAGATTTTGACTCGTATAGAAAACTAATGTGTATTATGTGCATTCAGATGCCTCTTCACAAAAACAGTTTATTTCTTAATTTAAAATTTATTTTATGTGCACTTTTAAATTCATTTGACGTGGTTTAACTGTCCTGAGATCAAAATCATGACGTCTCACTAAAAGGCTGGCCTTTTTTTTTTTTTAAAGACAATTTTATAATTACTATAAATTAATATTAACTTTGTCTGTCAAATCAAAATCTGTTGTATAACCAACTTACAGACAACCATCGTCATGTGTAATATGAAAGTATGAGTAATAAGAAAAGATAGTTTGACCTTTACATTTTTTTTTTTTTTTAATAATCATTTGATTAAGATTACCATTAAAATCATGTATTATAAAATGTATATATTGTTTATTTGATGGTTAAGCACTTGGTGTTTTGAAAATAAAGGGGGAAAACGCTTACTGTAAACAAAATGAAGAAACGTTTTATTGAATATAGATTTGATATGTACAGAGAAGCTTTGTGTACATTTTGACACATCAGGTAAAAACTTTGTGTAAAAACCATTTTCACTGTGCATACAGGAATCGAACACCATAGTACCTATGAAGTGGACAACAAAATGTCATACAAATACATTAAAATGTGCAGATTACTCTTAGCTTTCTTTTAACGATTAAAACAAATGCTGTATGATCAGAGAAAGTCAAAAGTTAATAATGATTTCATTTTAAAAATATGTGCATTTGGCGATGTGCATTTAACATATAAAAACATCCCTCTTCACAGGCACTTCCCATCGAAAACAATTTATGTATACAGTTACAATGTGATATAAAATAGTAGATAAGCAGCCAGCACCAAAAAAAAAAAAAAAAAAAAATTACGCTGCTGTTCTGGAAATGTCTTCTCTGTTAGTAACTACAATACTAGAAGCACATCATGTCGTACCACAGAATCCATAACAATCTTGGGAGGAAGTACCAAACTTTTACTCAGGGAACAGAGTAGATATACTGAATGTTTTCCACAATGAATGGATGCGAGACAGCGAGAGACGCCAGGCGACTTTGAGAGACTTGGAGGAGAGTACATTGGTCAATGGGCTTGGCGTTCCTTTTTGTGAGAGCTTATTGAGCTCTTTTAGATTTAGCTCTGAAAAGTGTGGCCAAGTGTTTCATGTTCCTGCCAAGATACAGTTCATAGACAAAAAAAGAGTCATGTTACAGGCACTGGTGATACACAATCCCATGCAAAACCCACACACATACAAATACCAAAATATATAGAGCACAAATAAAAGCCACATGACATTTGTTAGAGTGGTTTAGATTTCTGAATTAACAGTTAAAAGACAGCTAGATTTAAAGGGATAGTCACTGAAAAAATTACCTTTTTTCTTGTCTTTTTTATACAATTAAGATACAGTTTCAAGCTGTGTGAACTACACTTTTGTTTTCCACAGAAAGAAACATGTTTGGAACGACATGAGAGAGAAGAGACGACGACAACATTTTCATTACTAGGTGAACTGCTCCTTTAAACAGGTTTTCGACACTATCCGTGGCTACTGCGGCGTGAGCTGTAACCTGAGCTTTGTTGTGTTATAGTGGAACATGTGCACGAGCAACTGTCCATTAACCTGTGTGATAAAAACTAAAGTGCTGAACAGACCTGGTCTCAGCCTGAGCCGCTGAAACCAAAGACGGGTTGTAAGAAGGCAAAGGTCAGAGTCACACCCACACCTACTGGGTCTAAAACACGTTGGGTTTCCATGTTTCATGGGGACTTTCCTTAGACATGATTTTTATACCATACAAACTTGATATTCTATCTCCTAATCCTAAACCTACCCATCACAGAAAACGTTCTGCATTTTTACATTTTCAAAAAACATCACCTTGAATGATTTATAAGCTGTTCTCCTTATGGGCACCAAAAAATGTCTCCACAAGGACAAAGATTTCAGATATTTCCATCTTTGTGTGGGGACATTTTGTCCCCATGACGAAACTAGGACCATACATACACATACATGAGCAAACTGCCTGGAAGTCACAAGAATACAATCTTGATAGGAAGCATTAAAGTCAACATGAATTCAAAATACACATTATTTACTTTCTTAATACATGTTTCTGGTGTTATTATGCAAGATTCATCTGTGCATGTTATTCATAACCCCACAAAAGTTTGTAATCTTTCATAAAAATGTAAAAACGTGCTCCGCATTGAAAACGATCCCTCTCTAATCCCTCTTATTTTTAAGCCCCTCCCCTCCAACCTCCTGTAATATAGTGAAAATGTTCACATTCCCACTGATTCCTGATGGATAAAATTGTTTAATCTCACCCAATAACATTGTTTCATTTTGCCTTTAAAGCTGCAGTATGTAATTTCTGTTATATTAGTAGCACCAAACCATATTTGTTATTCTTCAGAAAGTATTTTAACAAATTAAAAAATATATATTTTTAAAAAGTACCAGGTTTTAATTAATTCCCTCATTCCTGGTCTGGGATGAATTGCAGTAAGAAGCCTGAGAGCTGTACATTTACTAGTTTATTAGTGGAGGAACAGAGACCACTAACTGGAGGAAGGAGCAAAAGAATCAATTATAAAGTAGGTGGAGAGAGAAGGCGTCACATGAGGAGCAATTGAGAAGTATGACGGGTTAATGGGGGTTTCCTTAGCAGAGAGTTGGAGGGTTGTGGGGTCATAACCTTACTGCACTCTATTAGCTGAGTTCAGCTACACCGTTGCAGTACATGGACTAAAACACTTGCACTAAGAACACATACAGCACACCTACATTGTAAAAAAGAATTGTTGGTTGCCTTAAAATTTTGAGTTCATTGAAATTAAAAATTTGACTTAATACAATGAAGGCGACTGGTTTAATAAACAGAAACTCATGATATTATGTTATCTGAACCACATTATCTAAGTTGATTTGACAAAAGAAAAAAATGTTGTGATAAATTATGAAAATAATGTTTACAGTGTACACTTACAAAATTCTCATTAGTGTAACAACAAAAATCTTATTCTCAGTGCTATGATGTAAAAATATTGATCTACTAAAGTTAATTTGTTGTACTGAATTTATGCTGTTTTTAATAATAAAAAAGAATAACTGAATTAGAATTTTTTTATTATAATAGAGTAAAAATTCTTATATTGCCTTAATGATAGTCTAATGAAAATTAAAATTGAGAAAAATCTGAATTATGGAAAATTATTTTTCATGATATGGTGCCTCCGGACATGACATTCAGGGTGGAAAAAAAACAAAACAAAAACAAAACAAGATATTGTGGCCACGAATTAAGAATTTGTTGTTACAGTTTGTTCCCTCTTTTTTTTTACAATTTCACAAAAATAAAAAGGAACAATTTGGCCACAATTTAACTAAAACAAGGGAACAAATTATTAAAACAAAGTCACAAATTAATGTTGTAGGGACAAATTCTTATTTTTTTTATTCCACATCATGTGAAACTGTGAAAAAAAATCTTTATAGACCTAGAAGCAGGCTTCATTTTTTTAAGCTAAATATTGCATATATTTGTTTTTGATTCTGTGGTGCAATATGACCCAGACATGTTCCTGACAAGCGTAGTGAAATTCACCCACCTACAAGTTCTCAGCACACTTGACAAAAACATGATATGTAGGTCACAATATGGTGGAAACAGCCATGTATCAAAGCCTCAGGCGACTGTCATGTGATTGTCAAGAGAACCTAGTGCCGTAACGTCAATGAATTCAGAACAAACACATACACATCTGTCAAAAGCAGGGATGGAAGATAGATATTCCACAAGGATTTTCAGTGTGTACATACTAGAGTAAAAAAACAAAAAAAAACAAATTGAAAACCTCCAAAACCAATTACCCAGAATCCTCCATTCAGTCTCCATATTATAGCTCTGTCTCTTTCCATTCAATATTATTGCTGTAATACAGTTTTTCCTACAGTTTTGATCTCTCGTCTCAAGAGTAGAAGGGGCGGCCCTTCTCAGGGGTCTGTAGACGGTTGAGCTGGGCGAGTTGGGTGGGCGATGGTGGCACATCTTGTCGGTAAGGACCTTTGGGAGGTGTAGGAACAGGGATTTGGCTTGGGGTTGGTGTCTCCTCCATCGTAGCTAGCTTGGTTTTAGCCTCCTGCTCCTTTCGTCTCTGTTCCTGTCTCAGGAGCTCTTGGGTCTCCAGGAGTACACGAGCATTCAGGCCCGTGGTGGCGGTGCCCAGGTAGCCGTTGGCAGTGCGCGTTCCCTGGTAGCTGGAGTAGCGTGGGTTCTCTTTGGCGGTCTGAAAGACCTCGCCAGGAGGATAGACTTTATCCCAAGAGTCTTGAGACACGGTGCTAGGGTTTTTACGTGGTTGTCTGTGAGGAAGAAAAAAAGAAGGGTCAGTAACAGAGACGGCAAAAAACGGGGGAAAGAAAAGTCCCATAGACTCAGAGTCCCCAGAAGTGCCACAACACAAGAAAAAAAGGTATCTTTTCCATGTTAATCAGAGTTTTTGTCCTAACAAACCACAACAACAGTATGTGACGTGACAGGGGATTCTGTTTTAGAAATGTTTTTTATTTCTGTGACGTTGTGGCTGGAACAGCAACACACAAACTATGACAATGATAATTACTGACTATATGGTTTATTTAATGTTAAAAGTGTCTAATGTGAGTTTGAATATCAATTTGCGTGACCTTTATAGCCATACTAAAAGCGACAATGAATAATTCACCTAAGATCTTGAAAATAAATTAAAGGTAACAAGAACGTTCAGTAACACTTTAGTTTAGGGTCCAATTCTAACTATTAACTAGTTGCTTATTAGCATGAATATTACTAGGATATTGGCTATTTATTAGTACTTATAAAGCACATATTAATGCTGTATTCTGCATGACCATATTCTCTATGCATAATCTGTTCTACATGGATATTACAAAATATCCTGGCTCTTACAAGCTATAAAGCTTGAGTGATGTAAATGAGAGTGAATGGTGCATCTTTTTTTTTTTTTTTTTTTTTTTTTAAGCCCAAAAAAGTGCATCCATCCATCATAAAAGTAATCAATACAGCTCCAGGGGTTAATAAAGGCCTTCTGAAGCGAAGTGATTTTGTAAGAAAAATATCCATATTTATAAATATCTATAGCTTCTGGTAACGGCAGTCTTTATGTTCGCGAGAGTCGAGTTCCGGTGTTGTGCCGAATTCTTACCCCCGCCAAATTATTACCCCCCCCTGTATTGGTAGGGTTAGAATTAGGAGAAGGGTTAGGATTTGGCAATCAGCAAGCGACTTTATCGAGGGGGTAATAATTTGGTAGGGAGTGGAAATTCGGCACAACACCAGCATATGACGTAGGCGTAGCGTAAGCGCCGGGGGAGAAGTGACGAACGCAGAAGCGCGCGTTGTTTACAGCAAAGGAAAATGGCAAAAAGAAGTGAGTTTTTTTAGCTATACTGTAGATTTGTATTATTCTTAAAATGGTGCGTTCGTGTGTCTATCTAAATAAAGATTTAAGATTACGCTACACCTATGTCATACTCCGGAAATCTACTCTTTCGTGAACGCGCAACGGCCATTACCGAAAGCCAGTGATTATAGTTTCTAAAGTTATGATTATGGATTTTTTTTTTTTTTTTTTTTTTACAAAACTGCATCACTTCAGAAGGTCTTTATTAACCCCCTGCAGCCGTATGGATTATTTTTATGATGGATGGACGTGCTTTTTTGGGCTTCAAAAAAAAATGGTACCATTCACTCTTATTATAAAGCTTGGAAGAGCCATGACATTTTTTAATATAATTTTTAATATAACTCCTATTGTGTTTGGCTGAAAGAAGAAAGTCATATACACCTAGGATGGCTTAAGGGTGAGTAAATTATGGGATAAATTTCATTTTTGAGTGAACTATCCCTTTAACAACTACCTTACTAACTATAAATTAGCAGTACTTAGGAGTTTATTGAAGCAAAAGTCCTATTTAATAGTTAGTTAATAGTGAGAATTGGACCCTAAACTGTGACTGAACATTTAAACTGTGAACAAAGAAGTGTATTCCATGACAAAGGTTTTTTCAGTATTTTTAATGAATGGTTTAATGTATATGAATTTGATTATGTACATATACATTTCACTGCAAGAGAGACTCCGCCCACATGCTCTTCTGATTGGTGCAGTCATGTTGCGTCTAGTGTGTACAAATAAATTGCGTCTGATGGACCACTGACAGAAGGACCTGCATCAAATCTAGAGAACAGAATATTTAGGCCAGTAAGCAACCAAACAGGAAAGCCCTAACAATCAACCACAATATGCTCACATTGTGGTGGCAAGTTGTCCCAAGACAAGCGGCACTTACATTTTCTTCAGAAAATGTAAAAATCTAGTTCTTTGTTGAGCACAAACAGTTAAACACGCTGTTTGAGGCCCGCTAGCGTACTTAACATCAAGAGAGGAAATAACAGGTTCCTTCAACGTCCATCCATACCAGCCAATCAACTACTAGACATTTGACAGACCACCAGAGTTAGATCCCTTTCTTGCCTAAAGAAATGGGGAAAGAAATATCAAACCTAGAAATTTCTTTGTCAACGTAGCAGCCATTGAGAGGGGTGTCCACTCAGACTCTGTCCATCTTCTCTCTGCTCCGTTATTAGGATCCATTAAGTGGGAATGTGAAGTAGCTACCGTGCCACATCCCTGTGCTTCATGGCTAAATGAAGGCCCACTCACACCTCACTGGCCTTGCATGCTTAAAAGCATGTGTGCACATGTGTATGCAAACACTTCTGTTGGGATTTCACACATAAGAGGAGTGCTTTCAAAAGCAGGCACACAAACGTTTTAGTATCGTCCAGAATTCAGAATGTGATGGTGAAATTTTTTTGTCACTATCAAGATGCTAGGGTGTTCTGGGTGACTGCTAGGTGGTTGTTTACTGGCCAAAGTCTAAAAAAGCCAGCGTATCTATGTTATTATGGACCCTAGAAATGGCTTGAGTCCCAATTTCAATGTAAATCACCAGTTTTATTGATTGGTAGGTGACAATTGTACATTCGATTGCTAAGAAAAGTAATAACACAGCTCTCCTCAATAAGCCACATGATTTGAGGCATCATTCATGTCTTTCAAAGAAACGGTATGCACACTTAAGTTTATGGTTCAAGGTTTAGAACAAACAAAACGTTAAGTATGAACAAATATAATAGTGCACACACCACTGAATATCATCGTTTCATGCACTGGGTCACATTGTTGGGATAATAAATAAAAAATTGGAAAATGAATACAACAGATTACATTCAAAACTGATTGCGTAAAGCATATCAATTGAAGTCAAAGGCCATTAACCTAGTATTTTGAAATACGTAGAAGGTGAAATTGACTGGACGGCAATAATACTGTGTTGATTACAGTACATTGTTGTATTTCGATTATCAGTAAGCTGTGTTTTGTTTATATAGAATGAATGTGAGCTATTCAACCTCATACGAAGAGCAAATCCCAGCAGAACACAGAAAAGGGGAAACACATGGCACTTTTCACAAGAGATAATGGTGTTAGGTAGAAAAAAATAATCTTCACACTCTTACAGTCACGTCTGTACAGTTGTTATTGAAACTATTAATAAAAATTAAAGAATGGTGACTAATTATCACTTTAACATAACTCATCTTCTATTTAAAAACAGTATCATACAGCTAGAAGCAAACATAATTACAACATTACATATATCTCAGATTGTGTTTGTCTGAAAGAAGATAGTCATATTGAGTAAATCATGGGATAATTTTCATTTTTGGGTGAACAATCCCTTTAACAAGCTATTAACCTAATAGATAAAATTTACTAACAGCGTTATGAAGTAAAATAACTAGCTTCCGCCAGACCGCCTTTTTTTTTTTTACACAAATGTGTAAAATCGCTAAAAATGTGATCGCTAGACGAGGGCTTAATGTACTCATTTTTGTGAAAAACTCAATTTTTAACAGTCGCATTCCGACTCATTTTGCCAGCACAGGTCACATTTGTAGACTGAATTCCCTGAAAAGTGTAAACGCTGTGGCGCTATCAAAACACTGCTCACAATGTTTGTGAATCCTGAGCAACCCAACATAGCAACAACTCAACCAATGGTGTAAGACTGGGGCGGGGCTATCTGTTTGTTCGACCAATAGCAGATGGGGGAGTATTTGTGAAACCTGTTTAAAAACATTAATTCTGATGCCAGTGGCGCATGTAGATAAAATGACATGAAAGGATGTGTAGTATCTCTAAAATAATGTCATGTCACAATGCAGGTAAAAACATTAAAGACAGAATAAGAATAAACAAGTATTTTACTCTCTCCCAATAGCTACAGTATTTATATCTGAAACACAGCTGGTGTGCATCACAGTTTATCAAAAGGACAACAGATATACACACAGAGAACAATATTATCTCAACACCTTGAGTAATGTTTTCTATTTGTTAACAGGAAGCAGAACGAGAGGCTGGAATGTGGGACCTGCATCTTATCTCTGCGACTGTGAGTGTTGCCGTATTATAACGTGCAGCTGTTGCATGAAGTTGCGCTCTGTTTCACATGACTTCCATTACTGCTAATCAGCGTACACTTCACTTATCTGTCTTATTTTCTGTTCCTCCCTTTCTGTCTCTCTAATCCACCTTCCAAAAAAAGAATCCCTTCATTAGCCAAGTGCTAAATCTGAATCCACAGGGTAAACACACAGTTGGATCCTTGTTAAAGCGTGCTTATAATCCACAGTCTGTCCATGCAACTGTTGATCAATCCAAGCTGCGTTATGATTGGTGGAGGAACGACGTTCCAGTAAGTCCTTACATTACTAATGAGCGCGCATCTCAGCCGGGTCCTCCAGAGGACAGGGGTCATTTCACACCAGCTTGACCCTGCTTGACCGACGGTATGAGATTATGGGTGGAATGCGTATCAAAGGGCCGCCGTCCGTGCCGAGTTTCCCCAGGGAAAGTGTCAAAGCTCCGGCAGGAACTAGTCGGTGGATTCCTTGTAAAGCCGGCATTTTCATCTGAAGTTAGCTCAATATAGACAACGACATTGAAGATGCTTAAGGCAGTGAGAAATAGTAGAAGCTGATTGGTTGAATTGATTAACTGTCATTATGTCCACGTAGTGTGGAGTAGTGAATGTCGACCTCTATATCGACCCTAGGACTTTCTCTACTGTCTTGGGAAAGAGCAAAGAAAAGAGAAGGGAGAAGAACGATGGACGAAACTGGAATTTTTGATGCAAGGCCCCCCTCCTTTCTGTGGTGTACGCTGGGCTTTGTCATTGCTTGAGGGGGGACTAATTCTGTAATTGTACATATCCTGGTTACACTGTTCTCAAAGCCAGTAAAAACAAGTGCCAAGCATGTAGGTTAGACCACACACAAACACATATTGCAGACATTTCCCAAGAATTCCTTTTCAAAATACCTGCAGACCACAATCTTATACTTTAGAAAGTATAAGATAAGTGTATTTTTTGTTTACAAGGTCATTACTATACTGTTGATACTTAGGGTTAGGGACTTAAACTCTAAACTTAAGTACTAAAGGTGAAATGTGCAACATACTTTTTTTGTCTTCAGTGTCATATGATCCTTAAAGTATTAGTTCACTTCAGAATTAAAGTTTCTGATAATTTATTCACCCCCATGTCATCCAAGATGTTTAATGTCTGTCTTTCTTCAGTCGAAAAGAAATTAAGGATTTTGAGGAAAACATTCCACAATTTTTCTCCATATAGTGGACTTCACTGGGCTACAAGGTAAAACAACGATGTCGGACAATTTTGAAGTTGGAGGAGAAAATGAGAAGTTTTTCCACCCTACCGCAGTACTTCCACCTATGTCACACAACCTTTCCAACATGATTACGTAATGTGTGGCACATCGCAGAGCAGTGCAAGACAAGCATTTGTGGTTAAAAGGTTTTTTTTTTTTTTGAAAATGACAGATCGTTTCACTAGATAAGACCCTTATTCCTCGTCTGGGATCATGTAGAGCCCTTTGAAGCTGCACTGAAACTGACATTTGGACCTTCAACCCGTTGAACCCCAGTGAAGTCCACTATATGGAGAAAAATACAGGAATGTTTTCCTCAAAAACTTAATTTCTTTTCAACTGAAGAAAGAAAGACATAAACATCTTGGACGACATGGGGGTGAGTAAATTATCAGGAAATTTTAATTCTGAAGTGAACTAATTCTTTAAGAAATCGTTATGCTAATATGCTGTTTTCCCCCTAAAATGGCTAAAATCCACTCAAACCAACTGCATTGTGAAAGTGACTTTTGAGCTGGACCATTTTCATCAGAAAACATAAAAAGGTATTTCCTGCTGTGCTGTAAATAAATGTACTGAAATATTGAGTGAAAGTTTATCAGCACTGCCTGCAGCCCCCACCCCTTTCAGTTAAGTATGTAAAGCTCCAATGCGGGATTTTTTCTTCTTCTTGTGTCTGTTGGCTGGATGCTTTGCATGAACTGAAGCAGATTAAGAAGATACCAATGCCTGCAAGTAGAAACGCTGATATCAAACTCAGCCTGCGGGCAACTTTTTTAAGTTTTATTGACATTTATGACAAATATGCAAAGGGGAAGGGAAAGAGAGAAAGTGAAGAGAGAAGATAAAACAGATGAGGGATGGGGCCGATATCCATCCAAAAAGGGGGGCCCTATAGACTGCAGTTGCCAAGATAAACTTCCCTCAACAAACAGGTTCTCGGGCTGATCTTTATTAGGTTTAGGAGGGGCACATTCTCTCGGCCCTGAGAGCATGAAGACAGACGTTGTTGGTGTTATGAGGGCTTAGAGCTAAAACAGAACCGACCACATGACAATGGCATGACTACAGCTGAGAAACGCCACTGAGGTCAGAAAGATTGTGGGAGACGTGAATATAAGATTGCATGAATATTTGGTTTATGGCTGATTTATTAGCATTAATTTATTAAAACATTACTTTTCACAGCTTTGCTGTAGTTGTTCATATTTGAGATTTATTGCTTGAATGTAAGGAATACCTTCACAAAATGTACTTGGGAAATACCATGGTGCAGTGATGGTTTCAGATGATAATGTAATGGTATCATAGGATTATTTATCCTATGTTATTGTTATTGTTGTGAGAGTGAATGTGTGGTTACAGATGTAATCTGAGATATTGTGTGCAGTGGCTTCTCTTACCGTGGTAAGGAGTTGTATTGCCTCTGGGCTTGAGTAAAAGAGTCTCTGTCCTCTCTCTGTTTCTGCACTTGCACCTCCACAGAAACCGAGTGCCGCCCCGTCGGTGTATAAGAACCCGTATTGGCCTGAAATATGAATAAACATTCCTGTTACACACAAATAGTATGACAACAGTGTAAAGCATCTTAAAAGGGACCTATTATGCCCCTTTCACAAGATGTAATATAAGTCTCTGGTGTCCCCAGAATGTGTCTGTGAAGTTTCAGCTCAAAATACCCCACAGATTATTTATTATAACTTGTCAAATTTGCCCCTATTTGGGTGTGAGCAAAAAACACGCAGTTTTTGTGTGTGTCCCTTTAAATGAAAATGAGCTGCTGCTCCCAACCCCCTTTCCAGAAGAGGGCGGAGCTTTAACAGCTTGCGCTTTGGTTGCTCAACAACAACAAAGCTGGAGAATCTCACGCAGCCAAAATGACAATTGTCAGTAACGGTGTTCAGCCTTACATTGTTCAAACCGGAGTCAGAACAACATGAGGAGGAGTAAATGATGACAGAATTTTAATTTCTGAGTAAACCAGGCTTTTCTTTATGTTTCCAAGTGACATGTTTAGTCACTGATTACGTACAGGAAGGTGTTTCACTATATGTTTGCATTAACCGAATGAAACTATACAAGATTTGACATGCACAGCATCATTTCAGAATTCATGGTCAGGTAGGGGTTTAATAATTGATGAGGGACTCTTGATCACTAACGATTCTTCCTATAACGCAAGGTGCACTAATGAGAAATGTGGCTACCACACCAAAAGCAATCAGCCTTGAAATGGCTGACTTCGCAAAAAATTATAAATGCTGCATTAATGCGGAGATGCGAACATTTAAGCGATTCATAAAGCGGAGTTGTGGGAAAAACAGAAGAATTAAACATTATTTCGATGGTTTTACTGCATACTGGAGAATCAGGCAATTTTATCCATGTCTGATGAAGGCTGAGCAAAATCTCCAGTGAGACACATTTTAATAGCTAAAGGCCCAGGAAATTTCTTAGTTTGCAACATATAAGCCAAAAAAAAAAAAAAAAACAGAGAAAAGGAAATGCTTTTATTGCGAGCTAGAAGCAACAATGAAGTAATTATTCACAGTGAGATGTTTTAATGAGATTTGGACTGAGAAGACACTGCAGCAAGCAAAAATCAGGTGTGTGTGTGTGTGTGTGTGTGTGTGTGAGTGTGAGAGAGAGAGACTGTGTGTGTCTACTAATATGTCTTTGGCGACATACACTATAGATAAATATGGTTTCAATCCTCCTCTGTATTCACACAGTTTGGAGATTTACCACAAATGAATTCACTCATGAAAAATTAAAGTTGTGACAACCAGTTTTAGAAATGAACTTATTAAAAGGGCTATTAATGTTTGCCATCTAGAATTTATTTTCAGTGGCATATTTAACCTTTATGATGCCATTTTAACCACATTTAGTCCATTCATGTCAAACACTTTCAATGAAAATGAATAATTTCACATTCAATAAAACTTAAATTCCAGCTGTTACCTAAAATAAAATTAAATCATCAAATACCAGTAGCAAAACACAATAAACTTCCACAGGACTACTTGAATCACATTTTAATTTAATTGTGGTTCAGAATAACAGCACTACACTGCATGTAGGACCTGATTATTTAAAGTTTGTCTGTTCAACGCTTATAAAAACATGAAAACATGACTTTTTCATGAGATCTCCAGATCTCTCTCATTAATCACACAGAATTTATCACTTTTTTTTTTTTTTCACGGACACAGAGCAAACACAATGAAATGAAACCCACCTGAACAAACACAAAAAGTGGCCTGATAGAGAGACAGACGTAATTATGAAAAATTGTCCACAGCAGTTCTGAGCAAGAAAGCATGACACAGCTGGATGGTGAGTAGAGGTAGCTTCCCAGACCCAGACTTCCAAATCACGTATAATCGTTACGATTACAGTGCGGCGTGACCCGTAGCCTTTAATATCAAAGACGGGTTGGGCTCTCGGTGCAAGGGGGGGGTCAGAGCACACACATGCTCCATGTGCAACAATGTTTACTGCGCTATACACTCAACCACTTCCAGAAACCTGCTCCGACATATGGATTTAATTTTAGAACTGATGCACTTGACTGGGTGAGTGCAAGGAAACAGAGATAAAGAACAGAAAGCAGAAGTAGGGAAAAAGTGAAGGAATGGAAAATGAGTATGTCATCTTGCAAAAATGTATCATAATTAGCAAGTTATGACAACATTGAGGTGTCTGTGTCTTGCATTAAAATAAAGGACAGGAAAATAGACAGAGAATGTGAAAGTGACAACAGCTATAGACAGACACATCATTCCTCTCATCCCTTAGAAACTTCACTTTTCTGCTCAAGTGCTTGTACACTAGGGAAGGTTTATCTATAGCATTTAGAGCCAGAACACCCCTGCAAGGCTCTACACTGTCAGAAAAAAAGGCACGGTGCTTGTCACTGGAGCAGTACCCTAAGGTACAAAAGTGAAAAGGTGCTAATATGTACTTTTAAAGTACTGATAAGCCTCTCAGATGCTAGAAACTGCATAGCAACACATTAAAACCCCCTAATAACTACCTAGCAACACCTTACAAATGTCCCAGAAGACCACATAAACTGCATAGTGACATATTGAAAACCCAAGAACACCTTAATAACCACCTAGCAACACCTTAGAAACCTCTCAGAAGATGCTAGCAACTGCATAGCAACACACTAAAACACCCTACACTGTAAAAAGTAATACGCTCTATATCTACTCAATAAAATTGTGGCAACAGATTACAAGCAATATTATTAATTAAATTCAACATATAAGAATTGAATTAGAATTACTCAAATTACTTCCTTAGAAATTAACCATTTAAAATGTGTAAAATTAGCAAACACCATTACAAAAAACACAAACTGACAAAAGCAAAAAAGCAAAGAGTCAAGCTGGCCAACTAAACAAAACACTGATCACCATAATGCTGACCAAACATTTTCAATAACATCAACATCTAAACCTCTGTTACTTCATGTGTTTCTCTTTCCTTCAGTGATTCTGCTTGTTATCATCAGGTGTTTTCAATATTAGCAATAAAAAATAAAGAGTTCTTAATTAATCTTTGACGTCTGTTATTCAGATATTTTTGTTTAAATTTCACTTATTTTAAATGCTTGACATTTAAGGAATTAATTTGATTAATTCTAACTCAATTCTATTTGTTGAATTTAATTAATATTATTGCTTGTAATCTGTTGCCAAAATTTTATGGAGTAGATATAGCGTATTACTTTTAACAGTGTAATAACTACCTAGCAACACCTTAGAAATATCCAGAAGATCATATAAACTGCATAGTGACATTAAAAACCCAAAACACCTTAATAACCACCTAGCAATACCTTAGAAATCTCTCAGATGCTAGAAACTGCATAGCAACACAATAAAACACCCAAAACACCACAATAACTACCTAGCAACACCTAAAAGACTTCCCAGAAGTCCACACAAACTGCACAATAACATATTAAAAACCAAAGAACACATTAATAACCACCAAGCATTTTTTTAACTGCCTATTTTGGGGCATCATTAAATATGCGCCGATTCAGGCTGCGGCCCCTTTAAATTCTCATGCTCCCCGCCCCCAGAGCTCACGCTTGCCTTAAACAGCATAAACAAAGTTCACACAGCTAATATAACCCTCAAAATGGATCTTTACAAAGTGTTCGTCATGCAGCATGTCTAATCGCGTAAGTACAGTGTTTATTTGGATGTTTACATTTGATTCTGAATGAGTTTGATGGTGCTCCGTGGCTAAAGCTAACTTTACACACTGTTGGAGAGATTTATAAAGAATGAAGTTGTGTTTATGAATTACAGGTGCTGGTCATATAATTAGAATATCATGAAAAAGTTCATTTTTTTATTGTAATTTATTTTAAAAAATGAAACTTTCATATATTCTAGATTCCCTACATGTAAAGTAAAACATTTCAAAAGTTTTTTTTTTTTAATTTGTTGATTAGAGCGTACAGCTAATGAAAGTCCAAAATCCATTATCTCAAAACATTAGAATATTTACATTTGAGTTTCATTAAATGACCATCCCTACAGTATAAATTCCGGGTATCTCTTGTTCTTTGAAACCACACTAATGGGGAAGACTGCTGAATTGGCAATGGTCCAGGAGACAATCATTGACACCCTCCACAAAGAGAATAAGTCACAGAAGGTCATTACTGAATGGGGTGGCTGTTTACAGAGTGAAATATCAAAGCATATTAAATGCAAAGTTGACTGGAAGGAAGAAATTGGGTAGGCAAAGGTGCACAAGCAACAGGGATGACCGCAAGCTTGAGAATACTGTCAAGTAAAGCCGATTCAAACACTTGGGAGAGCTTCACAATGAGTAGAATGAAGCCGGAGTCAGCGCATCAAGAGTCACCACACTCAGACATCTTCAGGAAAAGGACTACCAAGCCACTTCTGAAACAGAAACAATGTCAGAAGCATCTTACCTGGGCTAAGGAGAAAAAGAACTGGACAGTGAACAGTGGTCGAAAGTCCTCTTTTCAGATAAAAGTAAATTTTGCATTTCATGTTGAAATCATGGTCCCCGAGTCTGAAGGAAGACTGGAGAGGCACAGAATCCAAGCTGCTTGAAGTCTAGTGTGAAGTTTCTGAAGTCAGTAATGATTTGGGGGGGCCGTGATGTCTGCTGGTGTTGGTCCATTGTGTTTTATCAAGTGCAAAGTCAATGCAGCCATCTTCCAGGAGATTTTGGAGCACTTTATGCTTCCATCTGCTGACAAGCTTTATGGAGATGCTGATTTCCTTTTCCAGCAGGACTTTAGCACCTGCCCACAGTGCAAAAACCACTTCCAAGTGGTTTGCTGACCATGATATTACTGTGCTTTATTGGCCAGCCAACATGCCTGACCTGAATCTATGGGATATTTTCAAGAGAAAGATGAGAAACAGTCGATCCAACAATATACAGATGATCTGAAGGCTCAATAGTGCCTCAGCAGTGCCACAGGCTGATCACTTCCAGGCCACACTTCACTGATGCAGTAATTTGTGCTAGGAGCAAGTCATTTGCTGTAATATGTGCTGCCGACCAAGTATTGAGTGCACAAATGAACATACTTTAAAGAACTTGAACTTTTCTGTTTAGCAAATCCATTTTTTGATTGATCTTAGGAAATATTCTAATATTTTGAGATACTGGATTTTGGACTTTCATGAGCTGTACGCTCTAATCATCAAAATTTAAAAAAAAAACTTTTGAAATGTTTTACTTTACATGTAGGGAATCTAGAATATATGAAAGTTTCATTTTTAAAAATAATTTACAATAAAAAAATGAACTTTTTCATGATATTCTAATTATATGACCAGCACCTGTATACAGACTGCAAGGGTTTAAAAAATGAAAATAACGACAGTCTTGTCTCCGTGAATACAGTAAGAAACGATGGTAACTTTAACCACATTTAACATTACATTAGCAACATGCTAACGAAACATTTAGAAAGACAATTTACAAATATCACTAAAAATATCATGATATCATGGATCATGTCAGTTATTATTGCTCCATCTGCCATTTTTCGCTATTGTCCTTGCTTGCTTACCTAGTCTGATGATTCAGCTGTGCACAGATCCAGACGTCAATACTGGCTGCCCTTGTCTAATGCCTTGAACATGGGCTGGCATATGCAAATATTGGGGGCGTACATATTAGTGATCCCGACTGTTACGTAACAGTCGGTGTTATGTTGAGATTCGCCTGTTCTTCGGAGGTCTTTTAAACAAATGAGATTTACATAAGAAGGAGGAAACAATGGTGTGTGACACTTACTGTATGTCATTTCCACGTACTGAACTCTTGTTATTCAACTATGCCGAGGTAAATTCAATTTTTGATTCTAGGGCACCTTTAATAACAACCTAGCAACATGTTAGAAACATTTCAGAACACACTGGCAAGTGCATAGCAACACACTAAAACATCCAGAACACTGTAATAAATACCTAGCAACACATAAGAAACGTCCCAGAAGACCACATAAACTGCATAGTAACATATTGAAAACCCAAGAACACCTTAATAACCACATAGCAAAACCTCTCAGATGCTAGCAACTGCATAGCAACACACTAAAACACCCAGAACACCATATTAACTACCTAGCAACACCTTAAAAACATCCCAGAAGACCACATAAACTGCAGAGTAAAAAAAAACAAAAATTATCACCTAATAATCACCTACAGTAACAACACCTTAGAAACTTCCCAGAAGATGCTAGCAATGGCATAGCAACACACTAAAACACCCAGCACACTCTAATAATGACTTAGCAACACATTGGAAACCTCTCAGAAGACCCTGGCAACTGCATAGTAACATTTGGTTTTAAAGGAGGATGTTTTGTTTACCACCAGTTTAGAAAAAGTCATGAAGTATATCAACCTGAGTGTCATAAAAAAATGGTGTCTTTGGTGTCTCTCAGAGCCTAAACAAAACATGAGGGTGAAGGGTTGAATGTGTATTACACTGGTATCTGAGTTCAGTTCAGAACAGATATAGTCCCCACATCCCCTGTAGGTAATCTCAGTTTTATCATCTAGTTCTAAATCTACTGAACGTGGAGGGATATAAAAGAGTAGGAAGGCAATCCACATATATTTCACAGGGGGGACACTAATCTCGACCTGGAGTGGATTTATAGGCACTGTAGGCTCATTATCATGTTGTACACTTCTTTTCGCTTACATGCAGCCATTGTTCATCGAGCTTGCAGTGTGTTCCTGCAGTGGTGATTTAGCATCGAAAGATAACCTCGTCTGACCATTGGCCACAGTGGGTCGACTGTATGAGGACAGGAGTTTTCTGATTCCACACTGTGAAAATCATGCCAAGTTTCCTGTGTGGTTTATAATCAAAGAAAACATGCTGGTTCCTCTGAATCCTGAAATCAATGGCATTCTTTCGAGTCATGAAGGCTACCTGAATTCTTGCCAGCACTGAGGGCCTTGTAAAAGAGGAGAAAAGCACGTAAATACGGGCCTAATGAAAGCATTTGTGTGAGTGTGTGACATCCAGGCACCGGCATAAAACTTCCGTCCCTTGTGTGGCCTCCGATCGTCTTAACAAAAGATTGATTTTTATTGGCTGAGACAGCCTCTGGAAAGAACATGTTCTTTATGACAAACATCTGGAAAAGCCCCTTTCAAAGTCACAGTGAAAAACGCTGGGCGCGATATACAAGGGAGGCATAACAAGACACGTCTAATTGTCTATTTACCGGTGGAGGTCTGTGACAGGTTCTGGCCACGGGGCGATTATCAGCGATCTGGTATGGCAGCTCGTTGCCGCACATAAAAACCTGATGACGGGTTTCTTTCAGTCCTCGGGGGATTGTGAACACAGAGAAAACACCTTAATCACTGTCCTAATGTGCGTCTCGTGCTGTCAGAACTCACGCTGGGTTTGAAGGATTATCCAGGTTGCACATACCCATTTTTCTTCATAAAGAAATGAGAGGCGTTTGATGTAAAGTTGGGAGTTTTGCCACATTGCTACATATTTAAAAGCCAATCAATCATTGTTTCATGCCACTTTGATTTTCTGTTGCACTTGAGGGACATTTCTGAATGGTGTAATGCACGGTATTTATAATCAAAGCTATAAATAACAACCAGGAGACTTTGTAACTAGGTGGTCACAAGTAAATGTTAATTAGTTAAGTGCTTTTCATATGAAGATAATAAATCATATTGAAAATACTGTAGGGATACCATGGTACAAAGATGATAATTGTGTTTTGAAATTATATATTCCATGATACTCAATGATGATCATATTCAAATAATTCAGAATACCATGGTATTTCCGTGGTAATCAAACAAACAAACACAGAATTACCATGGAAGATGTCATTTGTTTTTAAAGCTATCATTGTACATGTGTTATATATTATCTAATATACAAACAGTAAGTAAGCAAGAAAGTAAATATATATTTAAAATACCAGCGCCCATGTTGAAAATCCCATGGTATCCCAAAGAGGGGAAAAAGCCATGGTAATACAGGTACTATGTCCAAAACACTATGGTAATTCAATGGTCCTTTTATAAAAAACGTCTCATTACTCATCTGATGTTGAACAAGTTTTCACTATTACATCAGTGCACCCAAAAGTATTTCTGGATGCTCTCAGAGGAACATGTGACTTTGTTTTGACAGTTTTATAACGTCATTATATCAAGCTTATGGCACTAGGATCAACAAGACTGTTATGGCTACAAACGCCTCCCCTTGCGCTCTCTTACACTGCTTAACCATCATTCTCTCAACCTGCTGCTACAACTGACGGCTGTATATTTCTACAAGTCAACAGGACCACAGTGCTCATGGGCCCTCTTGGACCCTAAATCAACGTCAAACCTGTTTGTATTCGCTTTGATGGAGTGTGTTTGATTCTAATGCAATCCAGGGATGAAACACCTGGACCATCTGATTCCTTGTGATGTGAAAACTTAGCATTACCCTGTTTTAGCAGAAGGGGAGTCACCTTTGTATTTAAACTTGAATACTTGGTTAACACACACCTCTCAGCTTTTGTTTGACACAAGGTTTTAGTGTTGTAATTACGGTTTATTGTTTGCGTCAAAAGCATAGCGTACCGTAGACCAGCACATGCAGTACTGAACCTCAGTCAGAGCAGTTTCGCCAAGATTTTCCCCACCTTTTCAAAGATGTAGAGACTTTTCCCATACAAAAAAATACCACCAGCATGAGCCTGTATTTCAACATCCCCTTGACACAACCTGGGTATAGCAACGGTGCCGACCGCATGTAGAAAAAAGCCATGCTCAACATCTAAACCGCAGACTTCAGGCAATTCACCCTTCTTATAACACTCTGAAAGACTCAGAGGCATTCCCTGGGTCCTACCTAACATGTTTTGTTATTTGAAACCAGTCCTCTTCAAACTGAGAGGCCGACCCGTCGACCGTTAATACAGTAGACTTGAGACACTCGAGGGAGGGAGCGTATTCTATTACTGGAAAATGTCTCTAGTCTTTAAACAATGTAAACGATCACAAGCAATTAGGCGCCTTCCAGCTTGACTCCTCTAGTTCGGCACTGTGCAAACAACAGGGCTTTTACTTCCTGTACTAGAAGCCCAGACAATGTGACACCATTAAGTACCAAGAGAAGATTTGATTCATCCATACTGCAAACAGACTAGCTAAAGACTGTGTCAAAGAGAACCTAGTGCATCTCTCTGAGTCCAAGTATAAGAGTCTTTTCTTAGGAGACCATATATATTTCTGAAGTGAAACACTACAATCATAACTGGGCTAAAATGAACTGTCATAAAGTACATTTATTCATTAAACATTTTTCATTAACAGTGAGACAACCCATACACTTACACCAAAATAGAGATCCAACCCATTTCTACAGAGCAGTATAACAGAGCCGTGAAGGTAGCCACTTTTGATTTGGGCCACTAAACAACCACGTAGAACCCTCAGCACAACCTAGAAATCACCCATAACACCCTAGCAACCACCTAGCAAACCTTCATCACTCCCTCAATATCATCCAGAACACCCTAGCAACCACCTAGCATACACCCATAATACCCTATAAACCACCAAGAAAACCATGACAGCAATCTATCAAGCATCAAGTGCACCCTTGCAATCACCCAGAACACCCTAGCAACATCCTAGCAACCACCCAGAACACAAAGAAACCACCAAGCAACAGAATGCCCTAGCAACTACATAGCAACACCTTGGCAACAACCCACAAGACCTCAGTAGTGTGTCAGTGAAATTTGCAAAGACAAGGACCACTCTTATTTCAGAAAATGTAAAATTCTAGATTTTCTGCTCTTCCATTTAGTGCCACTAGTGCCAAATAAATTACATGCTTCACCTATAAGCAAGTGCTTTTTCATTATGCATCCATCATTAATCTTTAAGGTAAGTGTCTGAGATGCTGAATTTTATTTATTTATTTATCTTTTGCTTCTGCTCTCTGCACTGATCTGACACAGAACATTAATGCATTAATTGAGTTTAACACATTCTAATCTCTGTAGAGCTATTCAAGACCTGGGAGGAAAATGGGGGCCAAATATGTGTCGGAGAGGACAGGGTCAGAGAGCTGACCTCTAATTTAGGAAATGGTTCCATTCCTTGAGGTAATTAGTCTGTCATCTTTTAAAATCCCCTCCGTGCCTTTAACAGGAAGCCACAAGACAGACCGCCATGTCTGGCTCAGGCCATTACAGAGTAAAGATACACAGCTATTTGACCTTTGACCCCTAGCAACTCCATTCCCAGCCTCTTGAGCAGTGTATATTATTTTAACTTGCTGATAAAGATAAAATAATGGCTAGCCTCTAACCTCGGACAATAAAATGAAGCACTGACTTTCAAGGACAAAATGTTAAAACACATTCACCTCTGTGCAGACCTAACAAATACAGGAAAGGTTGGGGGCAAATAAACTGTGAGATACATTTTTGAAAGAAGATAAAACGCAAAGTGACAACAAATGCACTTTATATTCCCTCAAAAATGCTACCTCAGAACAAACACAATTCATGCATTCCCTGACAAAATCTCATTATAATACACATTGCCCTTTTGCTCTGAACACCAAACACCAGGCTTTTGCACTCACCCACTGTTGCTGTTGAAAGCTGTAGGAACGGCGGCGGTCTTCAGGTTCCTCCTCCTGCTTGGCCTGCTGGAACTCTTGCCGTAGCCGATGTATCCGGTCATGGTTGCTAGGCGCCAGTCTGTTGCTATAGAGGAGAGAGGGGGAAAAAAAGATCATATATCCTCATTTATGACATCACCAGTGGTACAGACATCAACCTGAGAAGAACAATGGCCAGATGGTACACTACAGATGATAACAGCTTGAATAAAACATACAAGACGGTACAGTACAGCATGTTTCCTTATAAGAATACAGCTTGTTTCCTAAATCAATAGCATAAGCACCATTTGAGCCCATGTGCCCCCATCCATTTTGCTAAATTACACGTACGGACACAGTCCATTACTTTTTCCACATTTGGCTTGTGCTTGCCGGCATCTTGAGAACATGAAACGGACCAAACGTTTCCGTGAAGGACTCCCCAGTGAACCATGGCCAATGATACATGTCCCTCTTACGACAGAGAGTCAAAGGCCCACATCTCAGCCCCGCACCCCCTTCGAGAACTCAGAGAGACTCATTTGCATTCCTTTCATTAAGAGCTGGGGAAAGTGACCGTCAATGGGAATCAATATGCCTTGTCCCCCTAATCAAGCCCCGCTTTTTATCTACTCAACCACACGGGCTGCTGGTGACAAACCACTCATTATGATACAACATCCTGTCTGAAAATACAGCTCATTTATACAAAGAAGGAGCAAAGGAGAACTAAGGAAGGAGATTCTCAAATGGGCAAATGGGGGGAGATGTGATGGGAGGGAGGGAGGGACACAAAGAGGTAAAACATTAAGCTTGCAAAAATATGGAGCACCAAGAATAAAAGTACAGCATACAGATCACAATTTAGCATACGGATGAATTACCAAGATGTCATCTCTGTGAGGTGCTGATACAGGTGGCTAAACCTCTACTGATGCTGATAGCTTACTTAAGATGAGATGTCTGGCCTAAATGTGCTCATAATTGTAGATCACAAGCAGGAACAGCCCACTGACTGGAATGGCCACTCCGACACATTGCCAATCAACCTTCATTAAAACTGCCGCTAAATGGCCTTCCATAAAAACCAAATGGAGCCGAATGAGAATCGTATGAGTGGTGATGACTGAACATCCTTGTCCTGTTGTTCTATGCAGCCATTAGAATCAATTGTATTAGCTTTACTTCATTTAACGCCCCATTCCTATATTCATATGTGATGGAGGAATAGCTAGAAGGCCATCAAATGCATTTGCAAGGCGGTGAAAATGGAAGTGTTTTAAATTAAGCGAATCATTGAGCCGTATGCCGTGTGCATTTGGTTTCGCAAATACAGGCAGGTAATCTACTCGCTTTTTCAAGGACCAAATCCTACATGTGCCCATTTAAAATAGTGTACTCGCCATTACCAAGTATAATAATCCTCTAAAACAGCCACACAAAAGCATTTTAAATCCATTTTTATAAGTGAGATACTATCAATGAGAGTTTTGGGCCAAATGTAAGGCTGAATTTTAAATATGCCATTTGATAAGTTATCATAAAATGTGCAAAGTGTATCATCTTCATCCACTGACATTTACTGACATTTTAGCAAAAGTAGAAACTTGTAAAAAGCCTGTTCTCAAAGAAACGTCAAGCAGCTGAAGGATGAATGAAGCTAAGGATGATAAAGTTGGAGGTAACTCCAGAGTCTGCCGACTTTTGATGACCACTCTTAGCTGCATCTTCCTCACGAAGCAGTCAAAGCCTGAGAAAAATAAACAAATCACTCGGCCATTACCGCACATCTGTGAGGGGAAATTAATTTGGCCATTAGCTCCTGTAAACGTGTGATTACAAATTAGCATCGGGTGGCAATGCGCCTGGTGTCTATGCTCGCGGCGAGAGGAACGCTAACAAGCTTTGAGCGGTATAGAGGAAACTGGCAAACAAAGCTTTACTAGAAAGGACAACAGAATGGATCTGCAAATGAACATGCTCTGGTCTTATTCATGACACTATTTTTTTCCATAAGGAAACCTAATTCTGTTGCAAACTATCTGCAGTGTCATGTATCAGTGATGGCTAACATCAAGGAGTTGGCCATATGATTGGATTAAAACCAGTTATGACACTAACTATCACTCCTATTAAGGTCTATGTTGTATGTATTGCCCCCTTCATTCATTAGGAAATGGACAAGGAAGGTGCCATTAACTTAATCTCCCTGCCTAGGAACAGCCTTCCTCTGAATCCTCTAACTCCAAAACAAACAGCAGAGATCAATTACAGAGACCCCGTAAAGGTTAAAGTGACCATAAGCTAAGTCACTGAGTCTGGTAACCAGCTGAGGCTTGTGATCAACCTAGTAAACAAACCAAATGACCAACCTTCATCCAACCTCCATTGACCTTCCATTGTTATTGAAGAGATCAATTTGGAAAATGAAAAGCGAACTTTTACAGCCACAGATGTGGATAAGACCATTATGAGTCATAGGGACACCAGGAAATGGCAAGGTTGACAAACATTGAATTGTTATAGAGGAACTGGAACCGTAAGCTGAACCAGGATCAAGGTGTTCTACTCATGACATAGGCTTCAAAAGACGTGCCTCTACCAGATCAGCAGGAGAACTTCCATTTGAACTGACCATATAAGTGGTGGTTCAATTACAATCGGTCTCTTTGGACGATCTGGTATGAAATCCTCCCAACAGTGGCACTGAGGAATTAGCAGTTGGAATTGTAAAAGAGTGCCCATGTGCGTTAAGTACTGGTGGCCACCCATCTCATTTACTCTCCCTATTCAATCCTCCTTTATAAAAGAAGACAAATCTTTCTATCTGTTCGGTGGAGTCCATGAACACTCCAACATCACCGCACATGATTAGTCTCAGCATGCGCTAGACATCAGGTGTCGTGTGGGTTATAAATACCTCCGGGCATGCATCAACGTCAACCACAGGGCCCAGCTAAACAAGACCTCACAAAGACCGGCAGCAATTTGCGTCAATAAAGCAGTGACAATTAGAACAAATGCACCCATAAGCCAAACAATGGAGGTGGGTGAGGAGGCGGCAGGGTATGAGGGGAGGATGATGAGGGATTGCTTTCCCCAGCCTCTTGTTTATGCATCAGATTAAAGGTCAGGCGGTGTGCAACCTGAAGCCAGCTTAAAGGACGGGCCTGTGTTGTTTGAGAGATAGCGTACAGTCAAGCCTCTCTGGGCTGGAGACGTCTTCATGTTTATTTTCGTCTCTCCTCCCTAAAGAGAGATTCAAGGGGAAAACAGTCTGACAGTAAAGCAATTAAAGGCAGAGAAAGATAAAATATCCATATGCCACACCATTTAACAAGCCAGCAGTTTCATTCTCCCAATACAATGAGACTCATTCAATATCTGTCTGTGTGTTCTCTGACTGAAAGGTCAGTTTGCGATTGTCCGCACCCCGTTTGCTCGGCCCTTCCTCCTCCTTTTCTTTTTCGTTGTATTCTATCCATTTCTGTGCACACCCTTAGCCGCTCACGACTCTTTCTCAATATGCTGAATAACACCTTTTGCCTGTTTACTTTACGGCCCCAGAAAGCAATTTCTCTGAAGACAGAAGGTTATTGTTGCAGATTAAACTCTCTGAATCGAGTGTGATGCATGGGTAGCACTGACATCAGAGGCGTCTGACTAAACAGGGCTACTCACCTGTTCTTGCTCAGAGAAAACTCAATGTGACAACACTGAGATAATGCCTAGTTAAAACCATAACGAAAGGAGGGAAAAAAGAAACCAAAGAGGCAGAACCCCACTGGGAGGCATGAAGTGAAGCGGTCCAAGTTATTACCATGTGCTTTAAGGATACAGTGCTTGTAGATTGGTAGAGCGATTTGGTCTGGAAATGGAATGTGGAATGCTATGGGAATGGAAGAGATGAATGTATCCAATATTAAGTCTGATGTTGTAAATCTTTCGCTTATAAACTCTGCCGAGAAGCAGCTGGGACTATGAATGCTTGTTTGTTTGTCTGTGAATGTGTCTTGTCTTTGGGTTGGTCATGCTGTGCTTCTCTACTGGAGAATCCATCTAAAATTCTGACCACCAGGACATAGTTTTGACCTGTTTTGTACATGTTTTTAACTGGTAATTAGGTGGTCCGAGCTAGTCTAGATGGGCAGATGGACTACCAGCTGGTTTTGCTTGGTCAACAAGCTGGCCATTTATTGACATTAACTGTTTTTTATGGTTAATCAAATGGACTACCAGTTAGTAGATCTAGTTTGGACCTAGTGGAGTGTCTTGGTGAAGCTAAACCACCTTAAACTATCAACAAACCAGTTGACCAATGTTTTTCCTATCAAGGATCTCTGGCGGATGTCCCCTTCAACTTTACATATTTTCAACACACACACACACACACAGAGAGAGAGAGAGAGAGAGAGAGAGAGAGAGAGAGAGAGAGAGAGAGAGAGAGAGAGAGAGAGAGGCACGCTGGTAATTCTGATACCAGACATATAATTCCAATTCCTTTTATCAGACTTATTGCCAGATTGATATTCTGTCAGATTATCTGGTTTCTTTCCATGTCCTCCAAATCTTCATAGGAGGTATGGGAGATGAAAAGAAGGGTTTGCTTGTGCCCTCAGTCATATTGCATCAACTCAAAGCTTAAGTTATATTAATTCTATACCCCTGCGGACTCAATTCCCTTCAAAGACTGTCATATCTATCGGCTCCCTTCATAGATCTGTACAGATGGCATGGACAGATTAAATCAGAATTACTGCTGGTCATTTTCAGGGATAAAACAAAAGTTAACTTTTTTTTTTATCACTGATCTTTACAGGAAATCAATGAGCATCAGACAATCTGCAATAAAACACAACAGAGCCCAAATGGACTCAACAACAGTCAAGTATAGAGTCTGCAGCCTTTCTTTGGTCCACTGAGTTTGAAGTTGTTTCATTCTCCTTGCATTAATTCAATCTTTCTCGTCATCATTCTTTTGAGTTTTCCCTTTCTTCATCATGGCCTGCTCTCCTTTGTCTCATTTATCTCTTTTATCTTCCCCCAGCTCTTCCTTTTCCTCTTGATCACTTATCCTTTATATCTGCTGCTTTCTTTCATTTCATTGCGCTATGAGGCCTGGCAGTGAATCAAAGATTGACCGGTTCATGTTCTCGTATTGAATGAGTGACAGGTGCAGATTTGACAAAGGGGGCGATAATTCTGCAGGCTTAGGGGTCTCTGACTTCACTCACGTTCCCCCTGACTGATGTACGGCTGTGCCCCTGACAACCCTATGTCCTCTGCCAAGTGCCCTGCTCCCAGAGGGCTCCCGCTCCCTAATAAGCAGCCCTGCTGTGGATGAGAGGCGTGCTTTTGTTCCTGTCTCCCTGTTCCCGTCTCTCTCGGTAGCCTCCAGTGCTCCTTTCAGAGACAGACAGCATGACAAAGAAGCAGGCTGGCCCGATTAGAGAGGCTGAGGATGCGTGCATGTATGGCGTAAGGGCCCTTAAGTACGCGGCGGGGGTCCTGATGAGTGCGCCTGGACCCCCATTGGGAAGTCAGAGGTGGAGCCCCGTTTACTTCCTGTATGTGAGCACCTGCACACACACCTTCCCTGGGGAGATGTGGAGGGCTTCTGTGAGGAATGAAGAGGAGATGATAAAGTACAATGAGGCAGAAAAGAAATCTTTCATTTTTAAACTGCACACAGACACACTCTCGCCCCAACGTTCCTCACATTAACCGAGGATGTCCAAAACTATCCTGACATTTAGTTTTTCTGTTCTCGCCGACATGCTCTCACAGTTTTAATTCTCTCTCAAGCTTTATCTCTTAGCCTTTTTTCAGTTTTAGGGTGAGACTAAATCTTGCACCTGTTTCTCATTGTGAGAAAGTTCTTTAGTCTGGCTAACATTCAAACACAAATCACGCAGGGAAAGCAGACGATGGCCCCTGCTGGGAGTAAAACATTAATGGGTCTTGTGTCTTAACACTTATTTTGCATAGAAACACTTAACTTAACTTGCTGTTGAATTAATTTATTAAATGTTTATTTATTAACCAGAATTTTACATTTTCTTTTGCATGATTTCTACAGTAGGTGTTTGCTTAAAAGAGCCCACCCTCAAGTCTATGATATTCTAGATTTGATCCCTCCTGCAATGGAAGTCTACAAGCGTGAAAACCAGTCTGACTGCTTAGAAAAGTAATAGCACTCTACTCCTCATACAGCGCACTTCTTCCTGGTTAGTGACATCACTAGCCCTAAAATTTACATAAACCCTGCCCCCAAGAACATGCAACAAAGGGGATAAGGCCATGTTGGGCGCTTTAGAGAAGAGGAAGAGTTGTTGTAGTATAGCGTTGTTACCATGCCATCATTTTACGCCAGACTGCTTCACAAACGAGGGTCAATTCAACGCTGGATTTGCACAAAAGATTAACATGACGGCACATGCTAGTCGATGAGTTGAATCAACTCCACAGCAACTACATACATGTATCCACTAACCGTTCAGAAACGTCCAGTTTCATTCTAAAATTTGTAACTTCTTCCTGAGTCTCTCCATCAGTGTCCGACTCTGGTTTGAACAATGTAACGCTGAACACCGTTACTGACAATCTTCATTTTGGCTGCGTGAGATTCTCCAGTTTTGTTGTTGTTGAGCAACCGAAGCGCGAGCTGTTAAAGCTGTTAAAAGCTGCCGGGGGCAGCAACTCATTTGCATTTAAAGGCTCACACCCAAATAGGGGCAAATTTGACAAGCTATAATAAATGATCTGTGGGGTATTTTGAGCTGAAACTTCACAGACACATTCTGGGGACACCAGAGACTTATATTACAACTTGTAAAGGGGGGCATTAGAGGTTACCTTTAAACAGTTTAAATAGCTGAACCACAATACTCACTCGAAACTTTTACAGGCTCAACATCTGAAACAAAAATAAGATGCCACACAAATGTGAAAGAAAAGGCCAGACAGAAGGAGAAACATCAAAAAGAGTGACAAATAAAAAATAGCATAATGCATAGCAATAGGAAAATGCAGACGCCAGCTACTCTCTCTACTAGCATCACAATGCATTCCGTCCGCCTAAACTGGCAGTTCAACTACGGCTGTAAAGCCTTGGTCTCCAGACCAGAACAGATGTCAGTAATTGACAGTGATGATTACAAAGGCTCTCTCATTGGTGTAGATGGCAGATTGCGCCCAGGTCAATTACAATGCGATCACTTCCTGTAATGGCTGTTGGCCACACCCACCAGGTCTTGCCAACAATGAACCAACAAAACATGTAACATTAGTATTACCCAATTCCCTTTGCTGTCTCATGAGGAACACTCTAAAATTGACAGTCAGCCAAAACATTGGAGAAGCGCCACTTTAATCTGGAGATGTTCCGGTAAACAGAGGTATTTGTCCACAGCAACACCAGCCCTTTATCAATTATTAAATTCAATCCATCATTCTCTTGTGGGGCTCGACAATCTTACACATTTATGGTCAGTAAAACCAAAAACAAGCTCCTTTATAGACATTAATCCATAATGACTCCGGTCCATAAACATTATGCCCTATGTGCAATACAAAGAAAGCATTTTTATAACATAAATGCATAACTAGATTTTCTGAATCTAATTCAGTTTAACTTTCTTCAGAAATATTTGACTGCTGTGATTTTTAGAATCCATCCCTACAAGAAATGTACAGGTCTTTTAAAACATGTTAGTGCGAAACCCAAATAAAAAAAAAAAAAGTTGAAACACGATGACTTGAAGGTAAAACTCAAAGGAAGTTTGCGTCTTATTATTTAGTTCTGGGAAGTGAGCATTAGAGCAGAGGTTTGACTGACAGCTGCAGACTCCATAAAGAGAAAGATGAACTTTGAAGCTAAGGCTGTTAATCCGGTATCATCGATTGGTTGGTACTTCGAATCTGAGAGAGAGCAGAGAGCTTGCCTAGGCTGTTCAATGTATTCAGGGCCTGATATAAGACCCCACAACCCTTCAGTCTGCATTCACTGAGGTCTCAGTATGCCACTTCAGTTCATTAATCTCACTCACTGCTTCAGATGGGGTGGGACACGACTAATGATACAGACACAGCTAACGACTGCATATTTCGATTGGCTTTTGAAGGACACATCTCACAATGAATTAAAATGGTAGTCGTTATTGCAATTAGATGGCTGATAACTATATTTCAATATGAGGAATGGCACAATAATATATGAGTGGTGTTGCTTTTAATTATTTGGATACTACTATTAACTAAAATTACTACTTATATTCCATATTTAGGTTGCACTTAATGCAAATGGATATTATTATAATATTATCATTATTATTCAAATGGATCTTGGTGGTTTTAGTCCTCCTTTGTAACAAGTGGATACGAACTGTGAATCTTGATGGAGACAGACTTTATCGATAAACTCTGTCAGCATGTTGTGGCCAGTCCATTTAGACTCCAAGGAGCCAAGTGGATCTGAATAGAGCGGTTAGGAGCCAATTCATAGCATTTCTAACAGGAACAAAATAAGCACCTTAGAAGGAGAACGTAATGCATTGGTCTTCAAAAGCCACCATGTTGGGGTTATAAAAAGGGGGGCAGCAGTATCTGCACCTCCTCAAATTTAAACATGTTACAAGAAAAGAAAGAAAGACCAAAAATGGTCTTATGATTCACATCAGGGCATCATCATTTTGAGAGCCATGTAACTATCCCAATACCCCTGACAGCTGCTCAACTTCCTCTCACAACTGCGAGCGATGACAACACCAGCAAGACTCCAGAGTCTAGAAGAAGCGACATGGTCACTTAAACTACTGCAGACTCCAGCTGTTCCTCAATGGGTCATCAAAATTCCATCGGCCACTAACTGAGGAGTCACATTTGGAGACACTTCCAAGCAAACAAAGAGTGTGGACCGAGCTTTTCTTCTTAGGAAACTTATTGGGACCACACCACAGGTGAAATAAGGCACAATGAAAAAAAAAAAAAGGAAAAAAAAAAAAAAAAAAAAGTGAGAGATGTGGAAAATACAGCCTACATGAAAAAAGAGTGCATAAGCTAATTTATGTCCTTTTTTCCATAAATACAAGCAAATATAACCCATTTAAAGTGGTAGTATTTCATTGGTGTCGAAAACTTGAACGACCTTTTCGCTTTAGATTTATGCCCATCTGACATCACTTGAGCAGTGGCGGGTGCAGATGGGAGGTCATATTTCATCCCGGCCGACACGCACCATAATCAGGCCGCAGTTGGCAATTAGGTTGCACTTAATGCAAATGGATCGACTAGAAAATCAGCATGTGAATGGGCACTAGCCATCCGCTAGTGCTAGCTTATTACACACACCGTTGACCTCACTCTCAAAAGCCCCTCTCCAGATGAGCTAACAGACGCCAGGGCACCAACCCATTGCGGGGAGGTGGAGATCGGGTTTCAGAGGTGGGCAACCCTGGGCCCGCACCGACACAGTGCAGCGGCGTATTACTTGACATCTGTTGTACGAGTTAGCTGTGTGATTGAATCTGTAAAAGAGATTATATGGCCAATCTATTGTCAGTCATTCCTGAACCATGATTCCTGATGGTTTACGTTTCATGGCTTATTCAGAATATGTAGAACAGATTAAAAATACAGAAATAAGTTCATGCATTAGGGTTTCTTCAAAAAACCAAGAGGAGAAATCAGAACTAATGCTAACACACACTCACACTGTCATCAAATTGCAGCAACTGAAGCTTTTGAAATGTCAATGGCCACGTATACCAGCATGTGCCAGTAAATTATTCACATTTTTTCCATCGCTTTTTCTCATCTTTTGCTATTCGTTTTTCCACCTTTCCCAAGTGCCTTGTTCTTATTAATAAATGAAGAAAAAAAGGCAGCATAGAACACCAAGCTGGAACCATCTACTATGTGCCACTTTATGCTATAACAATATTGAAATAAAGAGTAATAAGGCAGAATATTTTTTTTTCTCTCTCTTTTCTAAAATGCAGAAGCTCAACAGCAAAATTACTGACAACAATGTGTGCTGACAACTGTCAACAGAAACAAATATAAAGGTAGAAAATATGCGTATATATACGTCATGAAAATATATTATTGTAATCAGAACTGTTGATAAGAATGATGAGAATAATAAAATAAAATATAATAAATACAGTAGTAGCCAAAATTGATGTCAGGCCTAGAAAATCTTCGCCCTTTATTCAAATATTATTAAAAATTTGCTAAGGATTTTGTAAGCATATTACATAGTTGTTGATTGTTTTATTTGTGATAATAATGCAATGAAACGTCAAAAATTGTGCTGATATTTTTAGCCAGGCTGTCATACAAAGAAATTATGAACACATGCAAAAACAACAAAGAACTAACAGAATGTTAATAACCAATTATGTTGTGGTCGATCTATTTTTATTTTAATGCATTTATTTATTTATTTATTTATTTTTTTTGCATAGTAAAATATAACCTGTAGCTGTAGTTTACCTTTTTTTTTTTCCAAAATAATTTTGACAGATAAATACCTGAACCAAGTTTGTTCTTCCCTCTTTAAAATATTTTTTAAAAAATCTTCATATTTTGATGGTTTAATTGAACTTGTGAGGTCAACAAATATAAATAAATAAATAAAAATAATAATGGTAAAAAAAACAAAAACATATCCCCTCCAGGCATGACTTTTGGCCGATACTGAAAATAAAATAAAATAAAATAAAATAAAATAAAATAAAATAATGTGAGACATTAACAATATAGCTCACTTCAGTCAAAATAAAATGGACAAAATGAAACGAATATGACATGACAAAACACTGCATAAAAATAGAGGAAAATTTTCATCAAAAAGACAGAAAACTGAAAGAGTGTGCAGGGAAAGTATGGGAAGGGAAGTATGTGAATGTATTTTGTTTCAGTATGTGTGTCCAACCCAGTTATCCACAACTATTGAATTAGAGCCCCAAGCCCCTTATGGGACCCCGCACTAGGGGTCATGGGTCATGACCTTTAGTAATGGCCATGCTGGAGATGAACAAAAAAAGCTCTGACACGGGCCGTCATTTCAATTAAGTTATCAATGTTGTGTAATAATCAATGCAGGGTCAGTAGGTTGGCATATGCAGACAGATGGCACATAAAACAGACAAAACCCTCTATTCTCAAAGCTAAACAAAATCCATTCCTCTTCATAATATTTCTTTTTATGGATATCCAATACATATTGTTAAATCCGGTTGATGTTTCCCAAGCAAAGATGCTTAGCAACAAGAAGTGATTGTGTTTTGAAGGGTCACTTCATGGCACCCCGGGCGTATGATATCTAAAGGTATATGAAGTACCCAATAACTGACAGGTGGGATGGATAAAGATGGATGATTGAAGTGAAGAGAGGGGACAGAGAGAAAATGAGAGACTTAGACATCATATTGATGACCAATCCGCTGGGCTATACATATGTTAATAAGCTCACCCTAAATGACCCCAGTATTCGAATCACAATTATCTGCTGACTGTGGCATAGGACAAGGCCTGTCAATGTAATGATCTATTGTTGTATGAGGCTCTCAGTCTTAATGAAGACACATTATAGGTTAAAACTAAAAGGTCTTCTGAGAACACAAACAAGAGGACATCACAATTGTTTCTGCACGTGCACATCCAGCAGGCACCATCAGCCATCAATCAAGCACTTCATGTGTGACAGAGGGAGGGCTAAACGTATCCACAATGGCAATAAAAATCATTATGGTTACATTTGAATATACACCGATCAGGCATAACATTATGACCACCTTCCTGATATTGTGTTGGTCCACTTTTGCTGCCAAAACAGCCCTGACCCGTCGAGGCATGGACTCCACTAGACCCCTGAAGGTGTGCTGTGGTATCTGGCACCAAGATGTTAGCAGCAGATTCTTTAAGTCCTGTAAGTCCTGTAAGCATGCTTGTTTGTTCAGCACATCTCACAGATGCTCGATTGGACTGAGATCTGGGGAAGTTGGAGGCAACACCTCAAACTCGTTGTTGTGCTCCTCAAACCATTCCTGAACCATTTTTGCTTTGTGGCAGGGCGCATTTTCCTGCTGAAAGAGGCCACAGCCACCAGGCAATATCGTTTCCATGAAAGGGGGGTACATGGTCTGCAACAATACTTAGGTAGGTGGTACGTGTCAAACTAACATCCACATGGATGGCAGGACCCAAGGTTTCCCAGCAAAACATTGCCCAAAGCATCACAGTGCCTCCACCGGCTTGCCTTCTTCCCATAGTGCATCTTGGTGCCATCTGTTCCCCAGGTAAGCGACGCATACGCACCCAGCCATCCACGTGACGTAAAAGAAAACGTGGTCCAGCTCTGATGCTGACGTGCCCACTGTTGATGCTTTAGGTGGTGGACAGGGGGCAGCATGGGTACCCTTACTGGTTTGAGGCCACGCAGCCCCATACGCAACAAACTGGAAAGCCTCGTTTACATGAAAACCATGGCATATTTATTATTGATTATTAGACATATGAACATGAAAGGATTGTGTTTATAGATATGACATTCAGAGTAATTGGCGGTATGGATTTTGGATTCAGATAGAGAGAGGAAGTGATAAAAAGGGAAGTGATAAGAAAGTGTCACAGAGAACTCTTAGAAAACTTGTAAACCTGGAGTGACTGCTGATTAACCGGGATTCAGACTATTCAGCAAAAAGGATTAGCCAGCTATTAGTAAAAGACACCTGTTATGACGGTGTTGTGTCTTTGTATAAAGTGCTTCCAATGGTCTGATCGTTGTGATGTAACACAATTTTGAGCAGCTTTTCAAACAGCCATACAATGCCTGCCAAATATGCTGAAAGCAGAGGTCAGTGAAGCTAACTGCCAGAACAGCTCAGTCAATGAGACTGAGAAGATGGCCGACAGCCAACATCTGTTTCTCAACACGAAAAGAAACACCACCAAAAAGCCTGAGAAACTTTCAATATACCCATTTAAGCTGTAATACCAAAGTTGTTTCTGCCAAAGCCAGAGGATTAGAGGTTTGTAACTTTAGAAGCCTAGCGGAGCGCTGAAACATGCAGATATCTGATGAGAGTTTCCACACTTTTCATCGACAGGCTTAATGAGGGTGACAGGGTGCGAGAGAATGAGCCGTCCGACTGTCATCGTCTGAGAGGGAAACGTTTTCACTGCAGGTGCTTTATACGCAATGACTGAAGCAAAGCGAAGAAAAAAAGACTCGGAGGCTGAGGATGAAGTTATCTGAACCAGGATCCCAATGTAATCTCTACTAATCCTACACCCATAGTCTCCCCACAGCTGAATAAAGAAAAACTCCAGCTATTCCCTCAGGTTACAAGACAAGCGCATTCTGAAGTTCTCTTTAATTATCGTGCTACACTTTTCAACTCAACTCGGTTACTCAACAGCAATGATGAGAGCAGAAAAGTTCTGGTGCTCTTTGCAGTCATGAGCAGTCCTACTTTCTGTGCAGAAAACAGCTTCTTCTTCTTCTTCCCCCGGAGGATCTTTTCGTATTCTCTCTGTCTGACTCTCTTTTCATCTCAGTTATGTAATGGTAGCCCAGAGTTCCCGGATCCAGATACGTTTGCTTTCTTATTTGAGTAGTGAGAGCAAATGCATGCCTTTTTCCATCTTCATTAGGTGTATTTTTAAGATTTTTGCCAACAAAATGCAGACATGATGTGTCTAATTTGTTCATGTCTCTAACAACAAAGACTTCCAGCGTTAAAGTAATAGTTCACCCCAAAATTGTCTCATCATTTGCTGTTTTTGTCTATGCAAAAAGGTAATTGCGACTTTTTATCTCAATTCTGACTTTTTCTCAGAATTGCGAGATTTCAACTCACAATTGAGTTATAAAGTTTTGCATGTTATAAAATCAGAATTGCGAGATATAAAGTTACAATTCTGACTTCATAACACGCAATTCTGACTTTTTTTCCTCAGAATTGTGAGATATAAACACTCGAGTTATAAAGTCAGAATTGCATGATATAAACTCACAATTGCGTCTTTTAAAGTCAGAATTGCGCGATATAAACTCGCAATTCTGACTTTTTTTCCTCAGTACTGACTTTATATCTTGCAATTTAGACTTTATATCATGCAATTGTAAGTTTATATCATGCAATTCTGACTTTATAACTCGAGTGTGTTTATATCTCACAATTCTGATAAAAAAAAAGTCAGAATTGCGAGATATAAAGTCAGAATTGTGAGATATAAAGTCAGAATTGTTAGTTATAAAGTCAGAATTGCAAGTTATAAACTCGAAATTCTGAGAAAAACATCAGTCTTTTTTCCCTCACAATTGGACATTATAATATGCAATTGCGAGTTTATATCTCACAATTCTAAGAAAAAATTCAGAATTGTGAAATTTAAACTCGCAATTGTGAGTTATAAAGTCAGAATTGTGTGATACAAAGTCAGAATTGTGTTATAAAGTCAGAATTGTGAGTTTATATCACGCAATTCTGACTTTATAACTCGCAATTCTGACTTTATAACTCACAATTCTGACTTTATAACTCGCAATTCTGACTTTATAACTCGCAATTCTGACTTTATATCACACAATTCTGACTTTATATCACACAATTCTAACTTTATATCACGCGATTCCGACTTTATAACTCGCAATTCTGCCTTTATAACTCGCAATTCTGACTTTATATCTTGCAATTCAGGGAAAAAAGTCTGATATTGTGAGATAAAAAGTCATAATTACCTTTTTTATTTTTATTCCATGGCAGAAACAAGCTTCCATACCACACTGACTATCACTGGCCAAAAACACTGAGATATTTTTCTTCTTTAGTGTCCAAGAGAAGAAAGGTTTTGAACAACATGTTGGTGAGTAAACGATGGAAGAGTTTTAGTTTTTGGGTGAAGCAAGTCATTAATGCGGAGAAAAAAGTAGAAACAAACAAACAGTGAAATGTCTTGTCGATAATGAGGTCACAGTCAAAACATTATAAAAATAAATAAACACAAATGCTTCTAGCATAGCTGAATTTTCAAATAAAAAATGGTTTTAAAAAAATGGCAAGGTTGCAATGCCCTTGCCAAGAATTTGATTACTGGCTTAAAGCTTTCAAGTTTAGCATTTCGCTTCAGCACTCATATAAATAAAGAGCTAAATTGTGTGTGAAAGAGAACAATCACTTCTCAGGTTCAACTCAGACTGAGTGATAAGACAAAAACAGCAGATTAAAGTCACTCATTCAGTCCCTGACTCCCACAGAAGCCAGACAAGCTGAGGAGGATTAAAACAGCTACTGATATTCTGACGCTTCACAAACAAAGAGCAAACAACTGTGAGTCCCTTCCAGATGGTCGCTGAATGACCATGTGAAAACACTCAACAAACACACACTGCAGGGTTATTTGGGCATGCGTGAGAGGTTTTTAATTAAAACCACTGTTTACTAAATATCATTAGCCACTGAATACAATAGGAGGACTTTATTGGTAATGGCAAACCTGCTTGGTTAACACATCTCATTCAGGTGTGATTGACAGTTAAGGTGAGAGATGAGACACATGCCCTCCAGCTACTTTAAAAACATTGTGCTAACTGGACACTAGTAGTTTTAGGGTGACTCTAATGAGGGGTCAATGGTCTAAAACACCTGGAGGGAAGGTGTTAACTTGGGTTTTTTGGCAAAAAAAAAAAAAAAAAAAAAGTGTCATGAATTTGGCCTATCCATTGAGTCTGACAGGATCCTAGTAAGTAGATGTTTGTGATGCCTAATAAAACAATAACGCATACTATTGTTCAAAAGTTTGATTTTTTTTATGTTTTTGAAAAAAAGTCTCTTCTGCTCACCATGGCTGCATTTATTTGATTAAAAATACAATAAAAACAGTAATATTGTGAAATATTATTACAATTTAAAATACCTATTTAAAATTTTAATATATTTTAAGATGTAATTTATTCCTGTGATCAAAGCTGAATTTTCAGCATCATTAGTCCAGTCTTCAGTGTCACATGATCCTTCAGAAATCATTCTAATATGTTGATTTGCTGCTCAAGAAACATATTATTGTCAATGTTGAAAACAGTTGTGCTGCTTCAGATTTTTGTGAAAACCGTGCATGATTTTTTTCTCAGGATTCTTTGGTGAATAGAATGTGCAAAAGAACAGCATTTATTTGAAATAGAAATCTTTTGCAACATTATAAATGTTTCAAGTGTCACTTTTGATCAATTGAATGTGTCCTTTAGCGTTGTCAAAAGTACTGACCACCATACCAAGTCGGTACTGAAATTTTAAAAATGTGACACTTTGAGCGCTGTTGAGCGGATTTGTAAACACCTCTGATTGGCCATTGTGTTTATGCGCTCATCAGATATGTCTGTGATTGGCTACGAAGATCAACACTTCAAAAACATGTTGTAAATAAACATCAATGATGCTCTTCACCATGCGCTTACACAGATACACACGGCGCCCACTTTCAAAACACTTTCAAATTCAAACACTTCCGTGTGCTTTCAAACATACCCCTGCATTGATCATTGTAGCCAATCACAGACATATCTGATGAGCATGTGAACACAATGGCCAATCAGAGGTGTTTACGAAACCACTCAACAGCGCTCAAAGCATCACATTTTTAAAATTTCAGTACCAACTTGATATTGCGGTTGGTACTTTTGACAACACTAAAGGATTATGTATTACATTCTTTCTTTCTCCATATTCAGATAAAAAAAAAAAAAAATAGCTTAAAAAAGTAGGCTAGCTTACAAAAATCACAAAGAATGGCAAATGTTTAATTTCACAATATATTGTTTTGGTTACAAAATATATGTAATAATTAATGGTTGTAATGACATTCAGACAAGAAAGAAGACAGGAAATGGCTGGTCAAATGGCGGGAAATGAACGGGAACTGAACTCAAAACTTGTTTTTAGCACATGTGCTAACCGCTAGGCTATGGCTGCAAAGATTTTTTCCTTTTCATTTTCCTCCCTCTAAATCTTTTCTTTTACATTAGCTAACAGGAGCTTTCACTCTCAATTTGTTGTCTTCTCTTCAAAACAAATTAAACGATCGCACATTTCCTCATCCAGTAATGATCACCCTTCACCATTAGCTTGACTTCTACGGAGCTAGCGCACAAACAAAGAGAGCCCGTTCTGTCATCACATCCTGACATCTTTAAACAATGACCATGTTTACATCACAATACAAATTGTTGTTCAGCATCAAAGTCAGACCACCATACGACATGAAACAGCTTCAGGAAAAATAAAAGGGGCCTCTTATTCATTCATATATTGTGTCTTATGCTGACACAAACAGACTCTATGTTATTCATATGTACAAGAATGTCTAAAGATAGCTTTGCTTTTGACCACCGGCATGCACATTAATTGACAGGTCTACAGAGCTTCAATCCTTGACAAATTGAACCGGATCCACCTCAACTATATAGAGTCTTCTTCTCCGAACAGCAGGATTTCATCTTCCCTTCCTTTCCTTCTTTCTCCACATTCAGAATATTCAAAGTGACTGATGAGACTTCCAAGGTAATAGTTTTCATTTCATGCTTTCAGGTCTGTGGTTTGGGAGGCTAGCCAAGCTCAGATAAATCATCTTTGGCTTAAATTAAAAGCCATTATCACTTTTAAACAGCCTGCCTCGCGGTGCCCGACACAGGGTAAGGTGAACTTCACCCAGGCAGGAACAGGGCCTGGACATTTCCCTGTTAGGCTGATATGACTGACGAAGAGGTCTCGGATCAGTTAAACCAATGAGCTTAGTGTACACAAGAGTCACGAATGTGAGTCAACACGGCCGCAAGGTGAACAGAGATAGGGAAAGTTCACTTCAAATGCTTTTGTTTGCCGACCTTCAGTTTGTTTTAATTCTCTGTTGTACATACTGAAAGCGAAGATATTTTAAATATAGCATGAAAGGTGATCCTTTTTACTTTCTTAATACGTTCCTACTATGTGAGGCCCTGTTTCCACCTGGTATTAAGATGCGTTTTGGTCGATCGGATCACAAGTGGACAACACTAAATACAACAGGGTCTAAAACATTTTGAGCTTGTCCACTTTCAACCATTTCCAGAGGTACTGAGTGTAACAAATAGAAATCTACAACAAAAAAAAACCTTAAAACGATATATAAATAAAAAGAGTGAACTAGTAAGGTCATGAATGTGGCACATCATCAGATGTATTTCTGAATGGAATTCTTCCCAGTGGGATAATGGGAATTCAAAGTAAATTCTGATGAGGACAGCAGATATATAGATTTCAAAATCATCACTAGGGATTTTCGTTCTTTTTGAAATATGTCTTTTTTTTCTCTTACTTCTTCTTCCTTTATGTACATATGCCAAACACATTTCCAAGTAAACACATTTATGAATTAATTCTTGGGAAAACCCTCCTCTGGCATTTGTAGAGGATTGGCACTGCTGTAAGCGCCCAACATTTACACACGAGAAGAAATCAATTAGAATCCTTGAATTCAATTAAACTAAAGATGGAGCGACAATCAAAGTGATTCATTGCACACATTATTGTCTTGCTGGTTATATAATGTGCGTTTGTGTTTGCGTGTCCTTAGAAGAATCATGGATTTGTGGCTCTTCTGGGGGTTGTTGGAATTTATTGTTATGCATCCCCAGACTATTGAAGCATTGGAAGGCCGTGATTTCACTTCTGGCAAGTGTGATTTCTCTAACATATGTCTATATTTGCACACAGCCATTATGATATCCCCCCTGAGAGCTGGCAAATGTGTAAAATAGTGTATGCCGCTTAATGCAGCGTGGCTTGGATGCATGTGATTTTTCGACTCAGATGCTGCCAGTTCAATAACGACATTCAAAGACTTACTGTAATAGGCTAAATGAAGTAACACTATGAAACGGCACTTAGAAAAATGAATAGCAGCGATTCGTCCCTGCTGTTCTGCAGGCTCAACACTTATCTCTGACAGGTCGGAAAGAGGTGCAAGGCTCTGGTCTACAGTCACTAAATAACCATAAACCATAATAGACAAAATTATTACTGCTAGCACATGGCTGGTTGGTAAGGTCACAGTGCTGCTGTCCTGTCATTCTGTCAATCACAGGAAGGGTGTAAAGTTCAATAAATAGTGAATAATGCCTGTTATGGCATATCTAAAGTCAATATCATAAGCTCATTACCAATGGATGTTGGTCTGTATTATATAGCCAAAACTAGTAGCGCCAAACAACCAGTGAGCAAGATAAAGACCCAAATGTCAATGAAAAATTACCTAAAATGACACAAAGAAGAGGAAATTTGTAAAAAAAAAATTATGCATATTTAGCATATTTCTTACTGTTAAAATATGACATTTATATGACTTGTTTTATAGTTACATGTTAGTTAGGTACACTCTGGTTTATAGGGACTTCTCAGCACTCATTAAGAGTTTATCAAAATGGTTAGATGCATTAAACATTGGATAACACACTGCATCCTGGAAAGATGAGAGACATGTTTTTAGCCAAGTATGTTACATCGCTCCATGAGTAATATCTCATGACCGACACAATAGATTATGTTGGTTTGGGCTCTTTTTAATCATGAGAATTTGCTGTAAATAATGATATGCTGTAAATACGACTCCCATAGGTTTTAAAGGGTTAAACAAATCCCTCAAAGACCCCAAGAAAGTTTTCTTGACTATTTGCAATAGGAATTTGACCCTAAAGATAAACAGACATGAACTAAAAGTCACAAAACTTTTGATTTTTAATGGCATTTTTCGTAACAATTTATAAGTATACAGTAATGAAGTACTTATTACATGCAATTGATGTCTAGTAAAGGTTGCACTTAATTAATGACATTTTCTCATTTTCTGTGACCTAATCTAAAGTGAGAACTATTTACTCCTAATAACCAATTAACACTTCCTGGTAACACTTCATTTTACAGTGTCACTGTTAGACTATAGTAACTACATGTAACTATAAATAACTATACATTTTGCATAATTACATGCAACTAACCCTACAACAAACCTAATCCTAACCATAACCCTATAGTAAGTACAGTACACGTAGTTAATTAATATTACTCAGTACTTAAATGTATAATTACACTGTAATAAAGACACCTTAAAATAAAATGTAACCCAATTCCTTTACTATGAGCTAATTAAACAATAATAATTCTGTGACAATAATTACAGTGACAATGAATGAAGAAGTCACTATTTGTATATATTAATATTAGGGCTGTCAACGTTAACGTGTTAACGCATGCAATTAATTCAAAATCCTCAAAACGTTAAAATAATTTAACACATTTAACGCAAAAAAAATATGGAAGCATGTGAGATTGCGTCATTAACGTAATTTACATCACGCAGTTAGATGATCTTAAAGTCCATGCTGATTACATCAGAGATGGCAGAGAGAATTATTCATTCCAGTGTCTGTTTCGCTTTAAAACACAAACTCTCTGTCATATTGTATCTGAAGAGCGCAAGCCCTCCAGCATCGCGCTGTTCCCGCTGTATGGCCAGATGATATGAAAACTATGTTTCTCGGCTGGATAAATCAAACCAGCTTCTTGCTATGAAAGTTTTGATGGATGAGGATTGCAATCAAAGTAAAGACGACTGCGGTGACGTACAAGAGTCGTACATTAAGCACGCGAGAGTCTGTTATATTGATGGGCAAACAAATCATGTATGAGCGCTCTCGACGCACTGATCGCACATTGTATTTATGCACAGACACATTTCAGTACATTAATGTTGTTTTCACACACATTCAGGATAATGTTTTGATTTGTCCAGTATATGTTGCTGTGTACTTTAGTATATATCCTGTTCAGTATCGCAACTTGACTTGTCTAAAATGTAAAAAACTCTCTTTGCTGTTGCACATACTATACACTGTGAATTCTGAAACGTTTTTTTTGCTGTGATTTTTTTAAAGGGTGCTTTGGTGTATATAAATGTATGAATTATATGAAAAAATATTATTTGGTGTCCTTTTTTGGAAAGACATCTAAATTTACCTGAAAAAGCTGAAAAATACAGTTTTGTGAAAATCACGCTTCAATCTGATGGTTTACTTGGCTGGATGTAGGCAATGATGGCAAAATGGACGTGTTAAACAAGACAAATGGTGTATTCTTAATTTCACGATAAGTATGCGATTAATCGCGATTTAAAAAATTAATCTATTGACAGCTCTAATTAATATATTAACAATGTAGAGTTAATATACATTGTTAATATATATTACATTTATAAGATATAAATATATATTACGATATATTAACTATGAATTAACTAAAAACTAATGATGATTTGTACACTGTAAAAAATTATTTTCATGATTTATCAAATCTTCTCTTTTGTCAAATCAACTTCAATAATTAATGTGGTTCAGATAACAAAACCTTTTGAGTTTCTGTTGATTAAACCAATCGCCTTCATTGAATTAACTCAAATTTTCAATTTCAATGAACTCAAAATTTGCAACCAGCTAACTTACTTTTTTCAGTTAAACCAACAATTCTTTTTTTTTTACTGTATACTTATTATAAAGTGTTACCCATTTTTTAAAAAGTAAAGTCCTGGGGCTTTTGATTGAAAAACTCTGGTCAATTTGCTACAGTTAAGTTTTTCTTACGTCTCCATCATGTTTGCACTGCATTAAGATCAGTATCTTCTCACACACATTAAATCCTCATATCACACAATGTTTTATTCTCTCGCGAGCTCCGGGGCCTGCGCTGATTACAAGGTTGATGGGAAACAAAGTAATT
>NC_067242.1:4687500-4770000 GCF_019924925.1 Ctenopharyngodon idella | reverse complement strand
TTAACATTCTGCCTACTTTATCATACTTGATATGCAAATTTCTAAGGCCTCTAAATAATCAACATGATCAAAACCTGTTCTGCTGACAATCTACTAAAGTCCTTCTGTCGTCTGATAGTTTATACTTTTTACCAGGTAAAAGTCTTTTAGTATAATTGTACAAACATCCACTTTCAGCTTGTGGTTCATGTGTCTTTTTGATGTGAAATCTTTATATAAAGTAAACATAAGAATGACTTTTATATTATTAGTACTATTTCAAAAGGAACACATACTAAGCAGCTTAGATTTACTTACTTTTTTTTTTTTTTTTTTTTTTTTAGAAAAATCATGTTCAAATGTGAGTATCGAATATAATTCATCAGGCTTTTGAGGAAGGTTTATTTGTTCATCTCTCAATCATCATTGTATAGCATTGCATTATATGTTTTAAAAATACAGAGCTTTGATCATAAAACTAAGCATTTAAAGGGATAGTTCACCCAAAATTTTACCCTCAAGTTGTTCCAAGCCTGTATACATTTCTTTGATCTGCTTGGTTACAAACATTCTTCCAAATATCTTTCTTTGTGTACAGCAGAACAAAGAAATTTATACAGGTTTGGAACACCTCAAGGGTGAGTAAATGATAACAATTTTCATTTTTGGCTGTCTTACTAAAATATTATTGGCAGATATAGAGTGACGACTGATATTTATAAGCAGTTTATGTAAGTAGTCTGATAGTGTTATAAGGATCACAATTTTCATTACAAGCTATTAGAATTTCATCTTTTTGGCCATATAAATATCAGCAACTGCACCAAATTGCATATTTTTCAGTTTGAGCCTAGAAGTGAAAAGTTTTACTAAAAGTAAAGTATATGAGCTCCATATTCTCACTATATGATATAAAAACTGTGTCAGGTTCAAGGTAAGATACAATGATATATATAATGATATAATATATAATGGTATTTTTCCATGTAAAATAAAAATGTATTATGTTAAATTGATCAAAAGTGACAGTAAAGACATTTATAATGTTACGGAGATTTCTATTTCAAATAAATGCTGTTCTATTAATGAAATTCTGAAAAAAAAACGTCAGTTTTCACAAAAATATGAAGCAGCACAACCGTTTTAACATTGATGATAATAAGAAATGTTTCTTGAGCCCCAAATCATCATATTAGAATGATTTCTGAAAGATCATGTGACACTGAAGCATGTATATCATATGCATGCACTCTTTAGGAAACTTGATGACCCAAAAACATTTTTAAATCATTGCAATATTCCACGCAAATAAATCTAAAGACAGAGAAAGAGAGGCAAAGGCTGCAGCGTGGCCTTCCTCTCCTCAGTTCAGACAGATTGAGAGATGCTGGCTGATATGTTTACCTGCACTGTTCCCCCTGGTGGCCTATGAGCCACACACACACACACACACACACACACACACACCATCACATAGAGGCAGGTCTGGTTGTCTGGGTCGAGATGGCCTCAAGGGAAACCCCTGTCATTACTCGACATCTGCAGCCAGAATCTCCACTGGGAGAGAATTTAAGAGGAAGAGAAAGAGCAAGAAAGAGCGCTTTCCACAGGCCACATATCCGTCCCTCACATTATATTTATAAATGCTTCGGCCAGCTTGTCTTTCACAGAATCTAGCCAATAAAACTTCCTTCAAAAGTGGCGCTCTTACTTCATTAGTATATATACCAAGTATATTGTGATTTATTTACAATGTATTCACATCAGTGATATGAAATTGATCAACATTGTAACTATTGCAATTCACTGAATTAGAATCTTTTTTATTATTATTATTTGGCTATTAAAGGGCTGTCCCCGGGAACACACAACAAAGGGAGTGAGGCCATGTTGGGCTGCTTTAGAGAAGAGGAAGAGTTGTTGTAGTAGAGTGTTGTTACTATGCCGTCATTTTACGCCGGACTGCTTCACAAACGAGGGTCAACTCAACGCTGGATTTGCACAAAAGATTAACATGAAGGCACATGCTAGTCGATGAGTTGAATCAACTCCACAGCAACTGCATAAATTTATCCACTAACCATTCAGAAACGTCCAATTGCATTCTAAAAGTTGTAACTTCTTCCTGAGTCTCTCCATCAGTGTCCGACTCCGGTTTGAACAATGTAAGGCTGAACACCGTTACTGACAATCCTCATTTTGGCTGCGTGAGATTCTCCAGCTTTGTTGTTGTTGAGCAACCGAAGTGCGAGCTGTTAAAGCTCCGCCCTCTTCTGGAAAGGAGCTCATTTGCATTTAAAGGGACACACACAAAAACTGGGTGAATGTGATTTCACCAAGTAGGACATGTTCCTGGATCAACATCTTTGTTGATCCTGGAACAGCATTCCAATCAACCAATCAGATTTGAGGGACAAGTTTACTGTTTATGTCAAGTTTCGGCTTGCAACCAGGGTTAGGTGCTTCTACATCAATGTTATTCACCTATCTTTCCCCTCTGATTTTAGGGATAAGTTATGGGTAGGATTAGGTTTAGGGGTAGGAATAGGGTAAAGTAAGACTAACAATAAGACTAAATTTGCAGACAAGAATGTTGTTCCAGGATCAACAAAATATGTTGATCCAGGAACATATCTTACTTGGCAAAATCACGGTGATCCAAAAACTGTGTGTTTTTACTCACACAAATAGGGGCAAATTTGTCAATCTATAATAAATGATCTGTGGGGTATTTTGAGCTGAAACTTCACAAACACATTCTGGGGACACCAGAGACTCATATTACATCTTGTGAAAAGGGGCATAATAGGCCTTCTTTTACTTTTTCTAAAAAAGTGTCATTAAACTAGTTTTGTAGTACTTCTTTGTTGCTTGTCACATTTAGGTACGTTCTAGAATGTTAATTTCTGTGTATCAGTTCAAACTGTTTCAATGAATCAATTCCAAATTTGATTCAAAAATTTGTGTCAACAGTGAGTGAGTGAGTGAGAAGTTAGGAGTGACTCTCTGGACGCAGAAAGATAATTCCATTTAATGATTCCAGTTCCTCAACAAATCCATTGATGATCTTTTTTGTACTTTTGAAAAGCACACCTCTTCTTTTAACAATGATTTATTACAACAGAACTCTGTTCAGAATGTGAATCTTTAACAACATATTGTTGCATGAACCGCCTTAGAAGCACAGTAATAGTTCTCGCTTCATTTCAAGTTGGACATGACTTCACAAGATGCACTACAAATGATTCAGAGTGATTTAGTTTGTTTGATTAAACGTTTAGTTTAAGACTAATTTGGGAGTCTTTTTTACCAATTCATTAAGTGACTCATTAACAATAGTTTATTTATACAAGTATATTTATCATAATGGAAGCAAATGTCAGTAACCCTAACTTTAACAGGTTCTACATTCCCAGCCCTATAGGCCTATATGGGTTTTCCCTCCATCCATCCTCCTTACTGTATACTAACACAATTACCACTGTATATGATACTCTAAAACTTTCTTAAGCCAAAGTAAACCCTGAAGCAGCTCAAGTGCACATGAAGTCTGAGGTTTAGCCTGAACACATCAATTTGTTTTAGGGGCCACACAGGGACAAAAAAGTTTCACAAACAGCAAACAAGTGAGAAACAGAGAGATGCTACAAGAAACTTAGTGCAAAAACAGACAGCTCTGACTGCAAAAACAGTACAGCGGCTAAAAAAGTTTGGAGAATGCAACAAGAAGAAAAAAAAGGAGTAGAAGAGTTATTTGTAGTGTTGTCAAAAGTACAGACAATCAGTACCAAGTTGGTACTGGAATTTAAAAAAAAACTGACACTTTGAGAACTGTTGAGCGGATTCGTAAACACCTCTGATTGGCCATTGTGTTCACGAGCTCAACAGATATATCTGTGATTGGCTTCAATGATCAACGCACGGGAGTGTTTGAAAGCGTTTTGAAAGCGGGAGCGTTTGAAAGCGGGAGTGGGACTGGTACACTGATAGACACCTGCTTTCAAACGCTCCAGTGTGTATCTGTGTAAGCACTCGGTGAAGAGCGTCAAAGATGTCTATTTACAACATGTTTTTGAAGCGTTGATCATTGTAGCAAATCACAGACATATCTGATGAGCACGTGAACACAATGGCCAATCAGAGGTGTTTACGAATCTGCTTAACAGTGGCTCAAAGCATCACATTTTTAAATGAAGATGGTACTTTGACAACACTAGTTATTTGTTTTTCATGTTAAGGCCGTGACACACCAAATTGACATCAAAGACCTAGTGGTGACGAAAGCCAACTGTGTTGTTGCCTCACATCATGTGTGTCTGGGCCAAAAAACTTGAACACACCACAAAGACTACAGCCAACAGCCAACCTGCATGTGTGTTCTGCGCCTGCATGAGAGGCAATAACTGCCTATACCAACAGGTGGCAGTAGTCTATATTTGTCATTCAAAAATAGAATCCGAAACAAGGACCACAAACAAACCATAAACAAAGCAGTGCTTGATTACAATTTTGAATATAAATCGTGTTGATCAGTTGGTCTTCACTTTCTTCATTCCAGACAGCAATGAACAAACAAATACTTCCATATTGCAAAGCTAAAATGAAGATCTAAAATTGTAACAGCCTTCTCTATCTTTACTCACTTAAATTCGTGTTTCATCGCTTTCCCTTTTATTCTCGATACATTCCACCCATCAACAATACATATAACCACTGCCTTCCACAGAAATGTAAGACGCCTTCCTGTTATGACTCTCTGGCTTGATGTGCTTTGGCGCTGGGCTTTCAGCTCAGCAGTGGGTCTGTGGCCCTGCAGTGATTATGAACACGACTGTCAGTGCCTCTCGCCTGCCACGCGTGTCATAACATCCCTCGATGTGCGTGACACAGCACTGGCTCACCACCTCTGACACACTCCTAACGTACTGCAGCCTCTGCTGTCTATCTGCGCTGTACCCGTCTGTCTGATTCTGAGGAGCTGTGGAGGGCTGTAGTCTGAGGTTTGAAGTGCCATGACACCTCAGTTGCATGGTTTCACTTCAGAACGTTCAGTGAACATTCTCAGAATATTCTGTGTGTTTGGAGAGGTGAAAGTGAGGTACTCTGATGTAAAAAAGGATATTGTCTGACTGAACAGGTAATGTACAGTACAACTTACAGTACAACAAGTGAATTACAGTCATCGCAAGTGAAACGATGTATACATAATGTCTGTGACCCAAATGATGCACATTGCAAGAAATAGTCAGTGGTCCCATAAGAAAAATAGCTTAAGGCAATATACAAAATAATATTTAAATTAAAATCTAGAAATGGCCAATACAGCCATTTCATTTGTGATTAAAATATCTAAAAATGTAATGTATATATTTTTTATTCTGGCATGATTTTATAATATATCAACATAGTGCAAAATGGTATTAAAATTATGTGTAGAAGTCGTTGATTTGTTATGAAAAAATGAATTTCATTGATGTCATTCGGAGTAACCAATACAAAGGGATCATTTTGGATCAAGTCACGCGGTCATTATCATGTGACAGGATGTGACATCATTCAGACACCTGCAAAGGACCACATGGTCACGAAGCAAAGTAACTAACTCTCTTTTAACTATTTGAAAAATTCATGTTTTCACTTGCTCATACGCATGTCCCGAAACATCAGGTCATTCGGTACAACCGCTATAAAACATGAAGAAAATGCTGTAATATTTTAAAAATTTGTACTAAATATAAAATGATTGATTGGCCTTCTAATATCTAACTAGCTAGCTAGATATCAGCCTGTTAGCATTGTTTGAAAATGTCATTCGGTATAACCGAAAGTGTCATTCAGTAAAACCGAAATTTTGGTAAAAGCGAATGACTTTTTTGGTTTCAAATTTTGTCCATATTGTAAAAAATGACAAAAGCAGTGTTAATTGATTATAAAAACCACATAATCTCATTGTTAACACTTAATAAATCTTCAAAATTATCCATTATGTTTTTTTTTTACACTTTTAAAAACCCTATTCGTCAAAGACCCATATATATATATACACACACACATATATTAGTTCTACACAAAGGCTTAGTGCATATCCTTAACTATAATTTATACTATATTTTATTGCAAGCATTTTCTTGTTTTATTATACATAAATTATTATTATTTTTTTATATAAAATTTAAATTGAAATAGGCATATTAATACCATAATGACAAAGACTGGATATTGTCTAAAAAAAGGTCTCAAAAAATAAAATAAAAATGTTACAATACTTGACAACATTATTATTATTATTATTATTATTATTATTATTATTATTATTATTATTACACAAGGAGGCAGTGGCAGAAATCTTTCCGAGACAGTCAACATTGATTCGAGTTTAAGTTTCTATACCACATATAGCCTCATGTTTACACAAATATTCCCTTCACAGGGTTTGGATGAGCTCTACTCTACTATTAAATCAAATTTAAAGTATGCTACTACATTGTCTGCAAATATATATGTATGTGTATATAGATATTTCATTCTCTCATTCATGTTTTTGATAACTGCAGACAAAACAATAAACCTTTCAGCTAGACAAACCTTCAGTACATGTAATGTTGTTTTATTATTTGCCATAAAGGTCTTATAAAATGTTCTTTCAAAACTCTTCTTCACAAGCTCTCTGTGTGGAGTGAAAATTAAATTCAGCTGGTTCTCAGCAGCTTTTTCCCCCCAAACGGAGAGTCTTTCATATGCATCTTGTGCCCTCTAGTGCCCCTCTGGAACATGGACCCACCAATGCTGTACAGTACAGAAGAATAAAGAGACACAAACCACATGCCTGGGATAGCACTGTTGCCAGGTAAACAGGAAGTAGATGCAGCACACAATAGCGAGCTGAGGCGAGATCTCCTGCTGAAAGATCACACGCACAGGATGTGCAAGATCACGCCTGACAAAATCAAAAGTGAAGCGACCAAGATAAAGGGAAAAAAAACAAAAAGGAGCATTTTTCAATCTTTAATTATCTGAATTTGTGGCGTGTTGAGAGGGGAGGGGATAGACTCGAGGAGGCCCCACTTGTGCGAATGGGGAATTCACACAGGGAGCATGACAGCACTGTAATAACCTCAATTATTCAGAATTAGGCCAGTATTGATTTACTGCTGGATCGGCTTACTGAATCTCGCCTCTCAGACGTGGAGGAGGCGGGCAGGGGAGGGTGGGTGGCTCGGCGCTCAGTGTCCCAGGGAGCGAGATCTCCTCGGGCAGGGAGGTGGAGGAGGGCCGGTGGCTCAGTGTGGAGGCTTTGGATCATGGGGTGAAGACGTGTAATTAAACATTCTCCTTATCAAGCCTTTGATGGATGAAGCAGTCTGGTATTGCAGGCCTGAACCTGTCTTTCTCGCCAAGTCTCATACACACATACACAGACACACACTCAATGACCTTCACAGTGTTGCTGAGTCTGTTCTGAACAGGAAACCGTGGAATACCTGCTGAAAAAAAACAGGTCAAAGCGGCTAATGTTGGTCAGGTTGGCTGTAGCTGGTTTGTTGGTGGTACAAAGTTGACCAAGATGGTCTACCAGGTCATAACAAGGTCCACCAACTAGGTGAACATGATTTTGCAAAGTAGACAGGTAAAGGGGCAGAGTTAGATTTGAGGTTAAGGGCTTGTACATCATTCTTATCAACATATCATGTTCAATTTAGGTCTAGTTATTGGTTAGGATTAGACTTGGGGTTGGGGTTAAGGAAGTGGTGTCCAATCTTGCTTCTGGACAGCCACCTTCCAGCAGAATTTAACCTGAACCAGCTAATTAAGGTCTTCAGGATTACTAGAAACTTCCAGGGAGATGTGGTGAAGCTAAACTTTGCAGGAACGTGGGCCTACAGGAGCAGGATTGGACATCCCTGGGATATAGTTGGGGTTAGGGCTATAAGTGTTGTTAACAGAGCAGCAAACCATCCTGGAACATGCCCTACTTGACACAGGCCTCACCACCTAGTCCAGTTGATCAACCATAGACACCAGCTAATGACCAAAAATTACCAGTTTAGTCCAGCTATAACTCATTTAAATCCAGCTTGTACCTTCAACTTTCCAGCAAGGATAACATACAGGGTTCCCACAATCAGGCCTCCCTCATGGGGGGAAAAAACAAACATTTGTGTTTCTCACAGAGCAAGATATGAAAACCCAACAACAGTTCAAATTAATCTTGTCTGGGTCAAGGGCCGCTTGTTCTAATTATATATCTTTGCCCTTCTGCCCTGTCCAGACCCAAATACCATCTGATACGATGGTAGAAAAACACTCCTGGCCCTGGCCTCATCTCCGACCCATTTAGTATCCTCAGAGTACTTGTTTCCATGAGAACAACAAGAGTGAAATGGTTGAATGTGTGTGCGTGCATGTGTTTCGCAATAGCAAGCAGTTTGGCTAATCTAATTAGTTTGGAAATGAATCCAAAATGGCACCAGAGGACCCCAATGAGATCAGTGAATGAGCTCATGTTTGAGCTGATACTAGCCCTTTGTACACAAGGCTCTGTGAGATGACAAAACTTCTATTATTGTGCAATTAACACAATATTGGAACTGCCTTGTCTTTTATAACTTATTGAACTGGTGAATACAGCCATGAATCTATTGGATGCACAAACAAGATCTATATCCCACATTCAGCGCCAACGTCATATCAAAGCAGTTGTTGGTGATGAAAACTTCAAAACTCCATTTTCTGGAGTGCTTTTTATCTTCTCTACTGCCTTCAAACATATTCCTCAAGCACAAAAAAAAAAAAAAAAAAAAAAAAAAAACCTGACCCTGGAAAGCCTGTCGTGTTACCTCTCATGTCCAGACAGCAGGCCTCACATCGTGTTCTCCGAGGATTCTCCTTGGCTCGACCTTGTGAGGAAAGCTGAGCAGGACTGATCGGCCTGTGGCAGGGGGAGGAGGGGGGCTGTGAGAGCCTGGCACAGTGCAGCTGTCGGCTGCCTGCACAACGCCTCCTAATCAGTGCTAATTGGCACTCCTGATGACAGGCTTGGGTCGGTGCCGGCAAAAGGAAGAAAGTATTGCTGTCGGCCCGCCTACAAGTGTGCTTCCCCCTGGGCCAAGGTTCAACCATTCGAATACTAAGTTTTATTGTGATTGAGTGTGTATGTATGGCTGAATTTAAATCAAAAGTCATCACTTATCCTCAAACGTAACTTCATGAGTTTGGAGGAATATGTATTTGTAAGTATCTTCTGTGAGTGTATGTTATGAGTCAGGAGACTTGGCATGACTCTCCAAAGACTAAAACTAGGGAGTTTGATGCTATAAACCTGTTACTGCTTCCTTTTCAGAGTACATCCATTACAACAACATTTAACCTCACAGTATATCAATCGTTCAATAAAGTAGCTAAGACTCATGGATTTTTATCGAGGTATTTCTAAAGCCTTTCAAGAGAGGATCCTTGAGATGACATTCCTCTGATATATGAGAAATAACTTCTGGTGGAAGCCTCATAAGTTAAGCATCTAGACCACAAGTATACAGTTCAAGACCACAGAACAACAATCAATCTGCTCTCGGTTTCAAAACAGACAAACAAAACCAAGCTACATAACCCTTAAGAAAATGAACAATGATTTATTCCATATGTGAATTAGAAGATGACATTTTTTTTAGGGGGGCGTCAACAAAAGGATCTTCTGTATTTAAAATATATTATAATATTTTCATGCAGTTAGTTAAGATATGTCCATCTTACATATCTTTTATTTTTCCAGATGTTTTTGATATGTAAATCTATAATGAAGAGATTTGTCAATGTACCATACAACATTTCTTGCTATGGCTACCTCCTCAGCTCAACGCAACTCATTGCAAGCTTTGTTCCAAGAGCTCAAATCTAACATTTTTGTTTACTGAAATTCTGTTTACATGTTGATGTAACATTCCTCATGTAATGTTTCAATAGCAGAATTCAATGTAGAAAAATTTTAGTATGTGTACTTCTAAAGACCAGGGGTCATGCCTTAAAACGGGGGTCTGATAAAATGGCCACTCCATCACCCAACAAACTCTACAATAAATACACCCACTGGATTTACTATAGTACTGTAAGTGTAGAAACAATGGCATTATATATATATATATATATATATATATATATACACACATATATATAGAAGGTGTTACATGATATAGTCCTTTTATATGGACTATAAAAGTTTAAACAATTAAGCTATGGTTTCTAAGCAAGAACTATGGAAATATCCATAAAGGTATGAACAATTCATGAACATCAGAGGAGCTAAAACACATCTCTCTGTATGTATGACTGCAGAAAAGGTGGATTATTGCATCACACCAGCACTCTTGAAAGGTATCCACATTTCAAAAACATCAATAGCGGTCACACATCTCACAATTCGCTCTGGCAACAGGGACAGTCCAGCCTCCTCACGCTTTCAACTCCATTAGAGCCTGGAGAGACATTCAGACATCTGAACTGCCTAACAATGTACCACAGGTGCCAAAATGAACTCCTCGTCCAAGCACCGAGAGTTGGGAAACTTCGCACAAAGCCTTCGCGAGTTAATTGTGTGAGTGTTGTGTCTGTAATGAGCTTCTCATCTGAAATCGCATAGTTCATCTCTTATGCAATCAAACACAGCTGGTGTGGAATTGAATTTTTTGTGCGGAGACGCACAAAAAATAAAACAATCAAAAGATAAAGGCAGAGGGAATAATGGAGCTTCACAGCCCATGACGAGCAAGATAAGGGAAGGACGCCTGATGCTCGCACCGCGGTCCCACACTACACGCCAACCAATGCCAGGAATGGTAGAAACCATCATCGGAGACCAAGACGTGGGCACCGTTGGCCCGCACAGCTGCAACTCCTCCATGCAGAAAACAGTGTTCCCTTCCACAAATGAGCCATGTCGAGAGAGCCAAAATGTCAGCTCTGCGGCAGGTGGACGCTGATCTGCTTTGCAACATGCCTTGGCAGCAGAGAGGCAGCAGAGACGGAGAGGAGCAACACAAAGAGGATAATCTCCTCCTTCAGATGGCATGTAAGCCGAACGCTTATGAAACATAATCGGTGGATTTTCGACCAAACTCAAACAGTTGCCGTTTCTAAGGAAAACAAATGTTGTTTGAAATAAAAAAGGAAGCAAGTTCATTTACAAGAGCATGGCATGATAGTTGCCTCAAAACCACAATCTAAAACAGGGCAAAGAGTTGAGTTTCAGTGCAATGGCCCATAATCGATTTCACCTTACTGTCCAATTTCGGGGCAGGGTGAAGATAGCTGATGATTAGAGATGTGGCTGTGAATCTGTGCCCTGCTGTTTTATAGTAATTGTACAGTCAAGTATCGATTTAAGTGGCTGGCTGAAACCAGAAGTAGCCAGGGGGGCAGAAGTGGTCTTTGAAGATGTGGCTCATAAGAAAAGCTGACAGCCTTCAAGTGCTGCTCTTTGAAGGTAGAATGATGACTGACACATGATCCAAAAGACCTTCTTAGAGCCGACACATTCGTTGAGCCTCCAAGACCCTTAGTGCTCCCATCTGACAGTGAGGTAGTCCAGAGCCCCGTTTTTCAGAGAGAAACCAGGACTTCCTTTAAAACGCAGACCCTGACACTCTAATTCCCTCATTTTCTCAAAAGGACCCTTTAAGATCAAGCCTCTCATTCTCTCCCTGACCGCAAACACCTAGCTAAATAGTATTGTATGGCTAGTCTGATACAAGCAACGTCTGACTCATATACTGTTAGTTATTAAAGGGTTAGTACACCCAAAGTTGGAAATTCTGTCATTAATTACTCACCCTCATGTCATTCCACACCCGTAAGACCTTTGTTCATCTTCAGAACACAAATTAAAATCTCGGATTTCATCAGAAATATCTTAATTTGTGATCCGAAAATGAACAAAGGTCTTACGGGTTTGGAAAGACATGAGGACGAGTAATTAATGACAGAAATTTTATTTTTGGGTGAACTAACCCTTTAATAATTCATTAGATAATTCTGCTATAGAGTCTGAGCAAGAACACAGCAGTAATCTACATGAGAATGCTCACATTTATTGGTCATGTGATGCTTTGGTAAACTACTATGACCTACTTGACATGGTGGACTGGAGAACAATAGGTCTGCACTCTGAGACAAGAATTTCTGAAACTGTTTAAAATATAAATATTTGCTATTATATTTACTATTTATAATATAAAATTTAATCAAGTGGTTTAGTCAATTCTGCAGAACTCAGAGCAAGGATTTCATATATGTTCATCCCTAAATGTGTTAGTGTGCATTAGCAAGGATGCAAGTGAGAAACTATACTTTCCTAATAGTTTCAGGTGCTCATTCTGTGTATTGTCTGAGTTGTCCTCTATTTTCCAGATATTACAAAAACACCTTTCCACAAGGAATCTGGAGAACACAAGGACCACTGTTTTCTTTCATTGGTGAAGTGCTCAGAGAAAGTTGCATGGCTGCCATTACATTGTGATTTATGAATGGACTGTTATGAATTAATTGTGAGCCTGGGGTCTGCATCAATGAAATCCCAGAGGAACGTGAACAGGATGTTCACCCCACTGGGGGCTGGGGCTTAGAGGCACCTGGTGGACAATGTAGGACAGGTCAACCCAAATAGGCTTTGACAGCTCCTGGGCTTTTTATGGAAAACATAAAGCAAGCTAACTGTCCTGGTCTACAGTCTGTCCCCATTAGCAGCCTCTCAAACCAATTAACACCTAAGCAGCCATTCAGGCTCAATTCCAGATATATGCTAACAATTACACTAGGGGGGTAAAGCCACACTGGACAGGAAGAACCATAAGAATGTGAATTACGGTAAACAGTTAAAAGCTAACTCTGCCAATCGGTCCAAAGATGTCCTGATTCCTCATTCAAAAAGGATTTTCTAGTCCACAAATAAACAAAGAAAACCAGACTGTAGATGACTACCATGGCCAGATAGAGTCATTTATAGAATTTTTAAGTGGGCTGTTTACAAAGCGGCTGCTCTTAGGTGATTAACGTTTGTTTTGTTCGGTTAAGGGTCCCATGGGAAAAGTGTGGCATGGGTGTGTTAAGATCCATTGCCACGCCTCCACCAGATTTTCGCCCCATGTGGTTGGCGCCAGCGGTTTGGCTTCAAGCGCTAAGCCGACATTCCCAGCATCGCCTTCTTCGGCGCAGGAGGTGTGCGCGGCATTCACCGTTCATTAAAATGATCCGTAAAGGAGACCGCCGCTGACTTCAATCTGACCGCCGACATAGATCAAAACAATTTTAGCGCATAACAAAGGACGCTAGGCATTGCGCAAAGCAATGGGACTCCAATACTGACACACCTCGAAAATATCCTACCTCAAACACTTAAACACATGCCAAGAAGAGTAAAAAGAACCCCAACATTTTTTGTTACCAAGTTACTGGAATCCACTACTAATCAACAAAATTACTGTTTTTTTTTTGTTTGTTTTTTGTTTTTACAATGAAAATGACACACACAATTTGCAACTTGTCCATTTTAGTCAGAGTAAATTAGTCTAAGTTTGATGAATATAACTTGACAAAATTTTGACTAAACCTAAAAGATATTTTTTCTCAAATGACAATAAAAAGGACACTGTTCACTACAAACCAAACATCATTGGCGAGGAACTACAAGAAGACAAGTCTGGTCATATTCGACAATGACAGAGGGACTGGCGTTCAGCCCCTTCATTACAAACAAGATAAACATGAATCTGTGGAGGCTGGTCTATGAGAGTGCTACTCATAGATCAAGTGGAAAAATGACAGTTAGCTTAGCTTTCCAAACAGAGGGCCAAGCAGCTTGTGTCCTCTCTTAGGAGGCCTAAATTATTCACGTCAAGCTAGGGATGAAGTGAAGTACACAAATTTAAGTATATAATGCAGTCCGGAGGACTATCGATTGACTAATTAATTGATTTATGCAGAAAGTAATCGACTACCTCATTAGCTACAATGCATTATTCATACCTGAACTTATTCAAAAAAGGCCGTCATTGTATTTCCAAGCACTAGGGAAATCTGCTATGAGCGTGTACGTGTGTTAGCATGTTTATGTAACGGAAAGGTGGTTTGGCTTGTGGCTTAGAAACCGGAGTTCTTTTCCTACATAGGGAATTGTCTTTGATTCAAACAATCCAGCAGATTGCTCACGTGTTTTCTTCATCTGTGAATACCCACCTGTACAAGTTGTTCAAAATTAAATATCTTTAGTATTCCTGGCCTCATACCCAGTGCAAACTAACCCTGTTTGTCTGTTCTTTCATGCCCAGGGGAAGGCTGATGTTCTGTGTGCCCTTGTCTTCATCGTTCTGTCTTTCAAATAAGACTGGTGTTTGTTCTTTTCAAATACAAAGAGGCTATTTATGCAATACCGTCCCAGGAGATAATGGTGACTAAATAACAAAAAACTATCCGAGAAAGGGGCTTTTTTGCGTGGGAACAAAGTCTGATCTGCAAGTTAACAGCAAAGTCACAATGATATGTGCAATGAATACACCCACATGCTGACACAATGTTCTCTCATGGCCGCTGGCCTGCAGTTGCAACACAGCTGGGTGAACGGTTGGACAGAGCAACTGTGTCTCAAAACAACCCAGCGACTGATGTTTAACGGGGAGGAAAAAAAACCTTGCCGCTTTCTGTGGCCTTGTTTCTTTTACGGTAAACTTGGTGATTATGGGAAAGCGAGTATATGAAAATGTTTTTTTGGAGAGTTTTGAAAAGAAAGTCAGATTATAATATATATATATATATATTTATTAGGGGTGTGACGAGACCATTAGCTCACGAGACGAGACGAGACACGATTTTTACATAGTCTTTTTAAGAAATCCTCATGACGAAACACATGACTACAAAAATAGTCTGCAGGTGCATTTGAAATGCTTTAACTAATCATCTTGTAATGAATGTCATTTCAGTTCTGCTTTCTGAGTATGAATTATCATATGCAGTGAAAGACAACAATACTCAAGCACTGTAAAAGGTTTTGCCACAAATTCAACTGACTGGCTTCTCTCTGTATGATTTCATATGAGTCTCTTCAGACCTTAGAACTGTACATGATTTATGAGCTTCTCCAACTTTTGACCTCCTGACTGAACTCCTTTCCACAAATTGGTTATAGAAATAAAAACAGTATTAAAAAAAAAATGAATAACACAGTTTTCTCTTAGTCAATAAGTACAACCATAATCAAAGAACTCTCTCAATATTCAAAGAGCAAATAGAGACCACATTTTTCTATAAGCATGATACAGAGCTAAGAGATGGTTACAATTACACAGCCCAGCCTAAGACATCTTTCATATTGGGAGATAATTGCATGCATCAGGGAGCCACTTTCAAATGCTGGGTATTGAAATCACGTTTGAATGCGAGCTCGCGTTTTACTTTCGCTTTCGATTTCGTGATCGCGCGTACTCTGTGAATAGGGAGCAACGGTGCTGAGCGTGCATTCTACAAGATAAGACATTTGTCAGACGCTTTGTCTCTGTTGTGCAACGAATCCTGGCATGAGATCTCGTCACACCCCTAATATATATATATATATATATATATATATATGGAGACTTCAGATGCAAAAGCCGCTAAACACCTCCTCTGTCAGAAATGATATGGGCTTGTATTTTTGATACATATCGATACTGAAATATCTGAAATGCTTCCAATACTCATTTTCCACAGAATAGATACACGATACCAGCTGCACTTTCTCGCTCTCTCATTTCTTCGACAGCCAGTTGACACACAAACCCGCCTCCCCTCACTCACTCGTTTCATTTGCTCCAGATAAATACTGTCAAGGGCTTTAATTTGGGCGTGGGATTGCTTGTATTGCGCATAATTTTACTCATTCTCGCAGATTTTGTGCTCACACCCAAAGTGCGTGCACATAAAGCCAACTCTCAGTACTAAATTGAGTTCTTTTTCGCTGCATTTTGCGCTTAAACAGTCAAATACACACAAAATAATGTCTTGGTGAGTATTCACATAAACACAGTCAGTTATGCTTTAAGTGAACGTAAACAGTTGAGAAAGAAAACTCTTGTGTAACAGTATAATGGATCAGTGCATCAGGTCTTAAAGTGACAGCTTAAATGACAAATTATGAGTAATATTAAAAATATCTATATGGCAGTTTTTCCCCATGGTATCCATGTCAAAATTGTGGCCAGTGAAAATGCTGAGTGGCTAGTAACTTTGGAAAATCACTAGCCACAGTGGCCGTGTGCTGCTGTAATTCTGACAGAAATGGACATAACCTACATTAAAGAAGAGCTCTAGAGGTTTTTGCAAAAAAAAAAAAGCACACACGGCCTTAGCTGGTTTTGCAGCAAATCAAATTTGTTAAATACCAATGAATTGACTAAAGTGGCATTTTTGAAAATAAGGCATTTCAATAACTGAATAACCTTTTCATTGCCATTAAAGTGAAATTACCGACCCTAAACATAAGAGCACTTTTTAAAAATGCTCATTTAAAAGAAAAATGTCAGACAGACTATGAATATATATATATATATATATATATATATATATATATATATATATATATATATATATATATATATTAATACACATTTTTCAAAATATGCATACAGGGAGAAAAAAACGTTTTGCAAAAGCATATGTAGACCATTAGCTCAGAGTTGTTATCCATTTTAGTTCAGTGTTAGCGCTTTATGATAACACATGGTGCATCTACTCAAAATGATGCCATTTAGCAGGAACAGACAGATGGTGAAGGCCGAAAAGGGAATGAATTCTGTGCTCATAATGCACAAGCTTTAAAAGGATTGCTGGTTGCAGTGTTAAGTGCAGTGTGGATGTTTAAATAAATGATGGCAGTGAGCATGTTTTAGCTGAAGCAGGGTCAGGACAACCAGTTCACACTGCACCCACACCTTTCATTAGGCCTGGACTGGAAGAAAAAACTGGAATAGTATATTCTGTCACTGGCTATGTATGGAGAGGAAAGAGAAATTACCCAAAGTTCAGACTATGAAGAAAACAATACAGAGGTACACTTTCCCTCATGCTTGACACTCTACATGTGAGAAAGAAAGGAATCGAACAACCTTGATGTTTCATCATTGTGAAAAGCTGAGCAGGTCTGTTTTAATCTCTAGTCTGACTCAATGAAGGTGAAAGACTTCATACATTAAATAAACAAAAGGAGCAGAAGTTTCCTTTGAGCCCTCTGAGTGCTGTTTTTCCACATGGAAGCACTGAGGTTTTAATGCTGTAGCACTCTATAAAGTTTGCTTCTCTGACACTTTTCTAGAACTTTTATGGATGACTGGAATGTGCTTTTGAGTGCTTAATTAAAACTTCCAACGGCCTTGTTGTCTTTCCACACAGGTTACAACAAAAATGGTGAAAAGCCAAATGCTTCAGCCATTCCTTTTTTCACTCAGCCAATCTTTCACCATAATGGCCGAAAAATGAATCTAACAAAACCTGCCAAGAGCACATCTGGGTCATATTTCACCCCCAGAATAACTTTTAGCTCAAAGAAAATTAAGATCTGCATTTTACTTTTTTTTTTTTCTTTTTTTTTTTTTACATTTTTACCTCAAACATTACTGTAATGCTTTTATTGTGTTTTTCTTTTGAGTTTTAAATCCCACAATATTTTGAAATAGATTTTTATTACTGTAATACAGTATTAAAAACACTTTACTTATGTGTTTGCTTGTTTTTGAAACAAGCAAACAAGCTATATTTGTTTCAAATATGTATGCATTTACGGTTAATGATGTCTCAAAGTCAAAAATAATGTATTATGAATCATAATCATTGTTTGTTTGTAGGCTCAAATAAATAAATTTATTGATTGATTATTTATTCATTTAATATTTTTCTTTGTTGATATATTGTTACTGTGCTTATGTATTTATTTATTTATTTATTTATTTATTGCCATTTGATGTATTGCTACTGTGCCAGTGGCTTTTTATTTATTTGTTTGTTTGTGTGTTTGTTTGTTTGTTTACTTAATTTTTGCCAGTTGATGTATTGTCAAAGAATGTCATGAAAATAATATTGCAATGCAATGCAATGCAATGCAAAAAAAGTTGTGATTCAGTTCGTGAGAATCCATCCTAATGCGAGTTTCCCGTTTGAATCACACATTTCCCCGTGTCGCCTTCATTCAGCCTGCTGCTTCCTGACGTTTACGATCTGAAGTCGCGTTTCACATGGTCAATGGGTCAGAGGAGTTACTAATGGGGGTCCCGACAGGCAGGCCAGGGGATGTTGAGAATCCCAAGAGAAACATCGTGCCTCTTTAATTGGGGTGCTTGGGAAAATAAATGACGGATTATGACCTATAAATGGGAATTTATGTGCCCATTATACCTGCTGCTGATCTGCTCAGAAATGGTAACGGTCTAATTAGCTATGCATTCATTGGCCGTGTCCTAACCTCCTAATTATGGCTTTTTCTGAACAGGCTTCATTCCCATACATACACACTGTTATTTTTCCCTCTCCCAATTAAGCCGTTTGTAGCATTATTTAGCTATATGATATGGTCCAAAAGCTGTCGAAGCTGTATTTCAAAACTACAGTGAAGAACGGTGAGATTTACCTTGCGGAAAGTTTCAGAGAGACTTTATGAAATATCAGAATCTCATTAGAAAGATGCAGATCCAGCAGGGATTTTAGATATTAAATGTACTTCGATGTACTTTAACATAACATGGGAGGAATAGAAATGATCGTTCAGCTCAGCTGCGCTCGAGAGTTAGTGTAATATCACAGGAATTTATTGGCCTGATCAAGGCTTTGGAGACAGACTCAAATATTTGCACAAAGAACTGACGCTAACTCTATGGTACGAAGAGATGGTTAGTAATGGCCTGAAGAGAAATGAGGGGGTTCATAAGTCTTGGTTCTGCATCATCAGAACTGATTTTCTGCTAGAGCTGGACATTTTGAATTGAGACGAGACGTCAAGCATCACCACGAGTCACTAATTAAAACATTTCCATTTCTAAGTTGACAGAATCTGAAGGAGAATGTTGCTTTTGCACTTAAAGGAGGAGAACAATTTCAATATAGGTTGAATTTGGGTCTAATGAGGAACTTTTTGACATGCGATTACCCCAAGTGGCCCACTTTACTTGAATTCAACCATTAAGGTTATATGTTTTTGTGGATATAAAAATAAAAGTATTAAGAACATAGACAAAACTGTCACTTATTCAACACAAAAATATAATTTGAAGGATATTGTTCATTACACTAACTGCTTTGTCATCAAAAAAATGATAAAAGGTACTGATACCATAGTAAGAATACTGTACATCACTGTGGGAAAAGCATTAGCAAAAAATGACAACTTGCTGTTTATATAAAAAGCCCTGTTAATATTTATAAATATAAGTGAATTTGAACATGATATTTAATATTGCCCTATATGTAATTACACATATATGAGGAACTGATGGAACATTTGAACTCGCAAGTAAACACCTAAATATTATTATATTATTTTAGTTGGGGAATTTTTGAAATATCAGAATATCATGAACAACAAATATAGTATGCATTTACAGTTAATGACGTATCAAAGTCAAAAATAATGTATTATGAATCAGTATTCAGCATTGTTTGTTCATTTGTTTTTTGCCAGTTGATGTATTGTTATTGTCCCTGAGGCTCAAATCAATTAATTCATTTATTCATTCTAGTTGATGTATTTTTACTGTGTCCATGGCTTAAATTATTTGTTTGTTTGTTCATTCATTCATTCATTCATTTCAGTTGATGTATGGTTACTGTGCCTATGACTTTATTTATTTATTTTTTTATTTACTTATTTATTTCCAGTTGATATATTGTTACTGTCCCAATTAGGGCTGGTCCGAATACCATTTTTTGAGCTTCAAAGCTCGGTAGTAACAAAGACTATAGAATAACACAAGAAGTCCCGTCTTCTAAATAAGAGCCAATCGCTGACTGGTAAAGTCACTGCAGCGGCCGTTAGAAACTCCGGTTTCTATAGAAACAGTCAGACGCGCGCCTCCGAAATGAGGCACAAGAGACGCGCATTTAGGTCTGCACATGCGCATTAGCTTGATTCAGCCTGAAAAATACTTTTTCTTTTGTTTTTTTTTGTCATGATTCCAGCATTTGGAAAAAAATTATGATACAGTTGTTGTCAGATTTCATTGGTGATTTCAAATATTAAATTTAATCGAAAGCTTGGCAAACAGCTTTGGAGAATTTGATGTTTCCCCATTCAAAGAGATAGGAGCTGCACTTAGATACCCGAGAGGCATTTCAAAGATGGCCGCCGAGTGAAATGACTTGTCTTAAAGGGACTTTGGTAGTAATCAGCATCGAATATTCGAAGCTTCGGCGGGAGGGGGCTGAAGATATTGTTCTCTCTAATAAAGGCAGTGTAACGAGTAGAAATATGGTGTGGCCCCTTTAAGAGCTGCGCGCTCTCGGTTGAACTGTGTCGAACGACTCGAGCACCGCGTGTATGCGGGTTATTTTTTTCTGTTGTTCATTTAAAGTTATTTTCTTTATTAAGTAACGCCGTGGACGGCATAACATTTGCGACGGACAGTTACACGTGTTTCATGGGGAATAAAGCGCCAGTTGTGAAATGTCAATCGCTTCTGTGAAGTCTGTCTGGTATCAATAACTCAAGCTAAGTGAGCTAATGTATCCATATTTGCTGCGTACACAACGCGTTACAGCAGGAATCTCTGTGTGCCTGTTTGCATTTTGATTATGTCGAGAACACGTTCAGATTTAATAAGCTTTTAATAAACTACAGATCAGCGCGAGCCAGAAGCGGCGCGCCTCACGCGGGCAGAGCTTATGCTACGAGAACGGACACTGCACTAGTGATACAAAACACAGGTCTGTTAAGAGCAGTATTTTTAAAAAGGTAGACTAACATGTTTCTGACAAACAAATCGCTCCAAAATCAGAAATTAGCAGCACAGTAATTATTGACACAGTAAAGGGTAGGCTATAAAAGACGAATGAAAAATAAATGAACGAACGTTAATAAATAAAGAACACGCCGTCCCAGTAAAATCTCACGTTTGAGTTATAACAAGCTACTATATTTCGCAGTAGATTAATTTAGATTGATAATAACGGGTAAAAAGGCTAATACATTTTGTTTCTATTCTATTTTCCACAATATCAAAGCAACGCAGCTTAACCCAAAATACAAGCCAATGCGGTTGTGCGCTTCACACAGAGAATACTCCAGTTGCAGGGAACACATTAGTAGGCTAAAAAGCAAATATATTTATTAAGTATAACAAGGTTGGGTTCCTTAAACTGTCCATATTAAAAAACGGCTAGGCTATATAAGATAACTGTAAAAAAAGAGCATTGTATTTCGCCAGATTTTGCAGTGTAAACATATTCAAGCGCGAATGAGAACCGTTTCGCGAGGGGGATGCCAGATGTGCAAAAAAAAAAAAATATATATATATATATATATATACAGTGGGTACGGAAAGTATTCAGACCCCCTTAAATTTTTCACTCTTTGTTATATTGCAGCCATTTGCTAAAATCATTTAAGTTCATTTTTTTCCTCATTAATGTACACACAGCACCCCATATTGACAGAAAAACACAGAATTGTTGACATTTTTGCAGATTTATTAAAAAAGAAAAACTGAAATATCACATGGTCCTAAGTATTCAGACCCTTTGCTGTGACACTCATATATTTAACTCAGGTGCTGTCCATTTCTTCTGATCATCCTTGAGATGGTTCTACACCTTCATTTGAGTCCAGCTGTGTTTGATTATACTGACTGGACTTGATTAGGAAATCCACACACCTGTCTATATAAGACCTTACAGCTCACAGTGCATGTCAGAGCAAATGAGAATCATGAGGTCAAAGGAACTGCCTGAAGAGCTCAGAGACAGAATTGTGGCAAGGCACAGATCTGGCCAAGGTTACAAAAAAAATTCTGCTGCACTTAAGGTTCCTAAGAACACAGTGGCCTCCATAATCCTTAAATGGAAGACGTTTGGGACGACCAGAACCCTTCCTAGAGCTGGCTGTCCCGCCAAACTGAGCTATCGGGGGAGAAGAGCCTTGGTGAGAGAGGTAAAGAAGAACCCAAAGATCACTGTGGCTGAGCTCCAGAGATGCAGTCGGGAGATGGGAGAAAGTTGTAGAAAGTCAACCATCACTGCAGCCCTCCACCAGTCGGGGCTTTATGGCAGAGTGGCCCGACGGAAGCCTCTCCTCAGTGCAAGACACATGAAAGCCCGCATGGAGGACTCCAAGATGGTGAGAAATAAGATTCTCTAGTCTGATGAGACCAAGATAGAACTTTTTGGCCTTAATTCTAAGCGGTATGTGTGGAGAAAACCAGGCACTGCTCATCACCTGTCCAATACAGTCCCAACAGTGAAGCATGGTGGTGGCAGCATCATGCTGTGGGGGTGTTTTTCAGCTGCAGGGACAGGACGACTGGTTGCAATCGAGGGAAAGATGAATGCGGCCAAGTACAGGGATATCCTGGACGAAAACCTTCTCCAGAGTGCTCAGGACCTCAGACTGGGCTGAAGGTTTACCTTCCAACAAGACAATGACCCTAAGCACACAGCTAAAATAACGAAGGAGTAGCTTCACAACAACTCCGTGACTGTTCTTGAATGGCCCAGCCAGAGCCCTGACTTAAACCCAATTGAGCATCTCTGGAGAGACCTAAAAATGGCTGTCCACCAACGTTTACCATCCAACCTGACAGAACTGGAGAGGATCTGCAAGGAGGAATGGCAGAGGATCCCCAAATCCAGGTGTGAAAAACTTGTTGCATCTTTCCCAAAAAGACTCATGGCTGTATTAGATCAAAAGGGTGCTTCTACTAAATACTGAGCAAAGGGTCTGAATACTTAGGACCATGTGATATTTCAGTTTTTCTTTTTTAATAAATCTGCAAAAATGTCAACAATTCTGTGTTTTTCTGTCAATATGGGGTGCTGTGTGTACATTAATGAGGAAAAAAAATGAACTTAAATGATTTTAGCAAACGGCTGCAATATAACAAAGAGTGAAAAATTTAAGGGGGTCTGAATACTTTCCGTACCCACTGTATATATATATATATATATATATATATATATATATATATATATATATATATTCGAATCCCAAAATTGAAAATCTAATACCAACCTACCGAACGAATATTCAAATAATCGAATATTCTGTTCCAGCCCTAGTCCCAATGGCAAAATTTATTTATTAAATTAGTTATTCATTCATTCATGCCATTTGATGTATTGTTACTATCCCAGTGGCTTTATTTATTTATTTACATTCATTCATTCATTCATTCATGCCAGCTGATGTATTGTTACTGTGCCTGTCCCTTGCTTTATTTATTTATTTCCAGTTGATGTATTGTTACTGTCCCAGTGGCTTTATTTATTTATTTACATTCATTCATTCATTCATGCCAGCTGATGTATTGTTACTGTGCCTGTCCCTTGCTTTATTTATTTATTTATTTATTTATTTCCAGTTGATGTATTGTTACTGGCCCAGTGGCCTTATTTATTTATTTATTCCAGTAGTCTATTGTTACTGTACCTGTGGCTCAAATTATTTATTTATTTATTTGCCAGTTGATGTATTTTTATTAAATAAAAAATATTATTTATTTATTTATTTGAGCCACGGACACAGTAAAAATGCTTCAAAAGGAAGGAAGGAATAATAAATAAATAAATAAATAAATTTTATTTATTTTTTTTTATTTTTTTATTTTTTTGCCAGTTGATGCATTGTTATTGTGCTGAGGCACAAATGAATAAATGAATATTAAATTTTATTATATTATATTTTCATAATATATAATTAACAACAAAAAGTGACCGATTGTAAACCCATGAACTGTTGAATGATCTTGTAATTGATGTGTAAAGTGCACAGCAACTCCAACACCAACACAAGCACACTTGGAACAAAACACAGAGATACAGAAGCAAAGATATTTTCACTAAACAAACTGTTGACTCTTGAATCTCTGAGCTCTACAGGGGCCCGTCTCTTTCCTCACACTTCCCACTCCTCTTTTTGACAAACACCGTAGGCCATATTATCTTTTCAGTGTGTGCTCACAGGAGAGCAGAAGAACAGATGAACATCACAGCTGTGTGTTCACCTCTCACACGCATACTGTACTCCACTGAAACTAAGACAGAGAGCAGGAGACTGCAAAACTGGAGAACAGAGAAATAAAATAAAAAAAGAGGGAGACGACATCAAATCCATCTGGGAAAAGATCATAATGTAGGGGTTGGGTTGCAGAACAATGTGTCATAACTAAAGTAGAAAAGAGAGCGTTCAAGGAACATTAAGCTCCTGTCACCTTAACAGAAATGAAAGGAGAAATGAAAGTAAGAAGACATCAAACACACAAATCATTCATACAGAAATGCTCCCTCTCTGTCATATGGAAAATGAGATTGTCACATAATATATAAGAACCTTTAGAAGACTTTCATAGAGATAGGAAATCTTACTGTATATCATGGATCATTCCACAGGAAAGGAGTTTCACAAATGAAATCTCTTTAATATCTCGACTGTAGCAATGAGGTGAAACAAAGAGCTAATTGAGAGCATTTTGTGTGCTCTCTGCTTCTTATATATGCAAAAGTTTAATAAATTATACAGAAACACTGTAAAAAAAAAAAATTGTTGATTTAACTTAAAAAAGTTACCTGGTTGACTTAAACTTTTGAGTTCACTTAAATTAAAAATTTGAGATAATACAATGAAGGTGATTGGTTTAATCAACAGAAACTCAAAATATTATATCTGAACCACAATATTTCCTTACATGTTGAATACATGTGAGTGTGCATATCCTCAGGGGCGTTTCCTCCGAGGAGGCAAGGGAGGCAGTGCCTCCTCAAAAAAAATAGCATGAGAAAATAATCCATATTACATACAAAACAACACAAATATTACAAATTATGACATTAAAAAGAACGCTCCTATTTCTTAAGGAACACTGCCCAACAGCGACACCCGCAGGTAAAGTTACAGCAGGAGTCATGCCTCCCTTTGCTCTCATAGAAAACCATAGAAAACCATCAGACCGTGCGGTGCGGTGGGTTTTCTGGGGGGTAACTGAGAATGAATGGGGGAAAGTCACGTGAGAGGAGGCAATGTCTCCATCGCGCTATGATTGGATGTAATTGGTTATGATTGGATATGATTGGTTTGTGCGATAAATCCCGCCTCTTGTTGACGCGCATCAGTTTGAATGAACAAATGGGAAGACTAATTGAAAAGTAAGTAAACAGATCACCCAGTTAGATATCACCGCTTTATGTCACGTCAAAATCAAACTTGAAATGGACTGAAAACACGATGACTGCGGGGGTTTTTAGGACAATCAGGAAATTAAAAATACATTTCGTGTCTGTGACAGACGGTGTTTACGGACCATGACTGATGATCCAAAATAGCCTAAGGTGACTATCAAAAAGAAAAACATCAATACACAAATAAAATATATTGTTTAAATTATTATTGCCTTTAGTTATTATTTTGGAATGAATGTAGAAATGCTTAAAACACTAACTTGATGAGATTGACTTGGTTTTGATAAATAGAACATTTATTACAATACACTGTTAATGTAAAATTACAAAATAAAATTGTATTTGGTTTCTTTTTTTCTTTTTTGATGTAAAGTAATGTTCATTTAACAAGGAAGATGTGTCAACATTAAGAGTAATGCACATGAATTTACATTGATTCATAAATAAATAAAAAATTTGCCTCCTCATTTCAGAACAACACTGCACGCCACTGATATATATATATATATATATAAAACATACATATTATATTATCTACATTCATTTTACAGCTCTGCACTCTTACTGTATGTCAGCATCTCATTTGTTTTTAGTTCTCCTAAAGAAGATTTTCTGACACAAAATTACTTCTTCAAAACATAGCTGAGAAAACATTTTCAGTCTGAGTTATAAAAGCACCTCTGAGTAATAAAGCTTTTCTTGTGGGATTTCTGAGTAATCAAGTTTGCAGTTCTCTTGACGTCTGTGAGCGTTTGACCGAAAACTTGTCTGGTGTCAAAGGTTATAAGCTTAAAACCATTTTTTTCCTTCCTGTACTTTCACTTTCTACAACAACACTTTAACTTTTCCCACTTTTAATTGGTATTGAGTTACTCCAGCACACAGGGCATCCATTGTAACAGCTCAGCTGAGAATACGGTTAAGTGCTCACTGGGGTCGCACTTCAGGAACCTTCCCCACCTAGACATTTCCCCTACAATCCCAAGCATTTTCTTGAAATGCTCCATAGCTCGGCCCCTCGGCCACGAGACGGCTCTAACAGTACTAAAGTGAAACCTAACGCTGGCTGTGTCGGACGTTAACGAGGCTGACCACCCAAACGATCAGCCCAGGCGTCCTGAACAGCCAATCGGGTCACATCAATCTCAATCTCCAGCACAGGAACTGCCGAATTAGTTACTAATTTGTCTGCATCTATTCATTTATTCAAATATGATTTTTAAAAAAATGCAATTTGTGCATACAATGACTCAAAAACAACCTCTTCTATGATAAACATGATTTTAAATTTTGAATTTAACTTTTTGCCACTAAGTAGAATATTTCATGGTTGTCCTGATGTGAATGAAATTGTTTTTAAAAGACTTAAGTAATTTGGTATAAACTTTTATTGAAAAAAATATATATATTTTAATGATTATATATATATATATATATATATATATATATATATTTTTTTTTTTTTTTTTTTTTATGGTAAGGCAACAGTTGTGTGATTCAACAAAATTAAAAAAAAAAAAAAAAAAAAAAATACAATGAATTGATAATTCATGATCTTTGTAGAAAAAAAAAATCTACCGTGAAAATTACACTTTTTTTTTTTTTTTTTTTTTTTTTTTTGAAAATATTGAATAAGATGCACACTCACATGTATTCAACATGTACGGAAATTACTATATATTACTATTTGGTTACACCACATGACATTTCATGAATGTTAAAATGGTATGAACTTAAAGGATTAGTCCACTTTTAAATAAATTTTTTCCTCATAATTTACTCACCCCCATGTCATCCAAGATGTTCATGTCTTTCTTTCTTCAGTCGAAAAGAAATTAAGGTTTTTGATGAAAACATTCCAGGATTATTCTCCTTATAGTGAACTTCAATGGCCTCCAAACGGTTGAAGGTCCAAATTACAGTTTCAGTGCAGCTTCAAAGGGCTTTAAGCGATACCAGACGAGGAATAAGGGTCTTATCTAGCGAAACGATCGGTCATTTTCGAAAAAAAATGAAAAAAAAAGTAAATGTTTATGCTTTATATAAACAAATGTTCGCCTTCTAAGTGCTTCCGCCAAAACCGCATTTCCGTATTCTCCAAAAAGTTTACGCTGTATGTCCTACACCTTCCCTATTCTACTTACGGAACGAACGCAGCGCCAGTTACATTTTTTCCGTAAGTTGAATAAGGTAGGCGTAGGACATACAGCGTAAACCTTTTGGAGAATACGGAAATGCGGTTTTGGCGGAAGCACTTAGAAGGCGAACATTTGTTTATATAAGCATAAACATTTACATTTTTTTTTCCAAAATGACCGATCGTTTCGCTAGATAAGACCCTCGTCTGGTATCGTTTAAAGCCCTTTGAAGCTGCACTGAAACTGTCATTTGGACCTTGAACCGTTTGGTGTCCATTGAAGTCCACTATATGGAGAAAAATCCTGGAATGTTTTCATCAAAAACCTTCATTTCTTTTCGACTGAAGAAAGAAAGACATGGACATCTTGGATGACATGGGGGTGAGTAAATTATCAGCAAACGTTTATTTAAAGGTGAAGTAATCCTTTAATGGAAAATGGTATAGACATTTAGTTTTTTTTTTTGAATAAAATAATAAAATAAAATAAAATAAAATAAACACTCACATGTATTCAAAATGTAAGGAAATTACTGTATATTATTACTTGGTTACACCCCATGAGATTTCATTAATGAATGTCATAAATGTCATTACAATTAAACTTTTCTGGAAAATGGTATAAACATTTTTTGAATAAAAAAAAAAAAATAAAATGAAATGGGCACTCACATGTATTCAAAATGTAAGGAAATTACTGTATTTTATTACTTGGTTATGCCACATGACATTTCATTAATGAATGTAATGAATGTCAAAACAATTAATCTTTTCTGGAAAATGGTATAAACTTTTTTTTTTTTTTTAAATAAAATAAAATATAAAATAATTATACTTTAAAGTTAAAAAAAATATATATTTAGGACCACTATAATTTTGATATGAATAAAAAGACAATTAACCATATGTTTTACCCCAATTCTCATTTTTTATTTAATTATTAATAACCATTTACTAACTATTTTACCTATTAACTATTTTATTTATTTTTTTAACCATATGAAACTAACAAACACAAAGTACTTTATAAGAACTTGGCACATCCATTTTAAACTAAATTTTTAAAAGATTTTTCCTTTTATCATCATGGACACTCTTGCATTCACAGACTGAATTCTGGCTCGTGGCCACTAGTCAAACACGGTCCGATCTAATGAGGCCATTAGCGATGTTCAGTGTTGTATTTGGGTGTACTGATCCATGAGTCTGAGCTTCTGAATGTTGACAGAGCTCTGGATTCAAAACGTTACATAAATTATAAATGCTGCACAATTGTATTCCCTTCTACCTATTTAAACTGTCAACACTGGTAAAGCTCCAGTAATGACTTTGCTTGTCAATGTGCCATTTTCAAGTTCCCAATAGTCACCGCAGTACTGTAGAAAAAAAAAACAGAAACGCGGAAATCACCCTGCCGCTCATAGCAATGGTAATTTGTTTCATTTAATTTTCTGTGCGTAACAAGGATTTGACAAGCGTAAAAACAAATCTTCCTTGATTGATAGGCCCACAATTCAAACATGGTCAACCCTTACAATCATAATAAAACCACCATAAAACACGCATTACATAAACATATTATTACATGCAGCTCAAGCATCAATCATCAGCGCTATTACGCCATGTTTGGCTACAATCATATTAGAAAAAAATGATTTAATGAACAGCTGACTGTAAACCCGCTATTATTAATCAATCTATACAAGCGCTCTCTGATTGGAACCTCATCCATATTAACAAATCAGCCCTCATAAAACTGAAACGCAGATCTACGATATATCAATCCATGGAAGTGGCATCCTCAGTGTCACGTCTAACATGGCCGAGGTCAGCTAGATCTTTTCAATCTCTCTCTGACTAAAAACAGGCCAGACCACATCTGTTCATCTAATAATATATAGAGATCCATCTAGCAGACTTGAACTCAGTACAGACAAAGGTCTGTGTAGGCTATGTAGTAGGCAATCAGTATGTAACTACACACACACACACACACACACACACACCCCTCACAAAACATACAACACTAAAACGAAATTTGGTTATGTGACTTTTTCTTCCAGACTTCTAAAATGGTCTGGAGTGTGCAACTGAAAAGAAAAATAAGTCACATACTAATATAAACAATTAAAAACAAATAAAATTTCCATTATGGGATCCATTAATGCAAGGGCGTGCACTGAAAAGTTGAGGGGAGGAAAACGGAAAAAGACTTCAAAGACTTCGACTTGTTTCAAAGGATCAATTTTGTGCCAGAAAACCTTTAGGAGAACTAAAAGCATAAATAACATGCTGACATACAGTAAGAATCCAGAGATTCTTACCATATGTAGTGTTGTCAAAAGTACCGAATTCAATACCAAGTCGGTACTGAAATTAAAAAAATGTGACGCTTTGAGTGCTGTTAAGGGAATTCGTACACACCTCTGATTGGCCATTGTGTTCACACGCTCAACATATATGTCTGTGATTGGCTACAATGATCAACGCATGAGAGCGTTTGAATTTGAAAGCGTTTTGAAAGGGGGAGCGGGAGTGTTTAAAAGCATATCAGTGCACCGGTCCGCTGATAGACGCCTGCTTTCAAACGCTCCAGTGTGTATCTGTGTAAGCGCTCGGTGAAGAGCGTCAAAGATGTCTATTTACAACATGTTTTTGAAGCGTTGATCATTGTTGAACATATCTGATGAGCGCTTGAACACAGTGGCCAATCAGAGGTGTTTACGAATCTGCTCACAAGCGCTCAAAGCGTCACATTTTTAAAATTTCAGTACCGACTTGGTACCGAATACTACCTTCGAAGTACCGAAAAGTACTACCTCGTGAGCAGGGACTTTCTGAGGGGGGGGATTTTTACCTGGAACTTCATTTAGACCATGGTTCATGCGGTTGAAACACACCGAGTACCACCCCAAAGTCCCTAGTTCCTGGGGAAAGTTCCTGTGGTGGAAACGCAGCTATACATACTTTGGGGTCTTTGAAGGGCTGCACAATTAATAAAATTTCTAATCGCGATTACGATTACAGATGCCACGATTTCGTAATCATTCAAAGGTGCAATTACAAGGAAAAATATCCACTTACATTATGCTGCGTGTTTAAGAGGTGTTTAGAGCATGTCACATTGTGAGAGGTGAATCACGACTACTTCAGAATGTAAAAGGTCTAACCTAGCACAAAAGGAGCTGCCAATGATGTAGGTGTACGCTGATAAGTCGAACACATGCAAACACCAGCACCCGCCATTTTTAAAAAGCCGTGTACACAGCCTATATATTTACTCCACAAACTAACTCTACAATCATGAAAAACAGTGATAGGACCTCTCAACCTTACACTAAGGAGAAAATCCAGCGCGACTTTGAGCAGACCAAGCGAAGCAGAAATACATAATCATGTTAAGCTAGCGACATTGGGCATCAACCACACGGCAAAAGCTAAAACTTTTTCATATACTGTCTACTTTCTTGTATAACAGTTCTATCTAATAACGTATTAGACAGGACTGTTAAACAGATCGTAAACTAATGAAGACGGAGAATGCAAGCACTGTCTGCTCAGGATCTGTCTGAACTGTTCTCAGCGCTGTCAAAATAAAAGTCAGCCGTGCCGTCAAAATAAAATTAACAACAACAAGCGCAGTTTACGTCACTTCAGGCCTTAGGGGAACATTAGTTCTCAGGGAAATACACTGGTGGCTAGTTCCTATATCTACGTTCCAAGAACAACCAGATGCAAAAGCCCCTAATATTATACCATGCATATGTTGACTTTTTTATTATTATTTAAAGAAGAAACCAAACCAATGTATAGTTGACATTTGAGGTTTAATGCTATAGAAAAATAATTTTAAAAAATTCAGGAAGAGTGTTTTCAGCTTGTTTTGTTTTTTTATATATATACAAAAATACAGCATGCAGTTGCTTCAAACAACGGTATAAAGCTATTCAATACATCATTCAATGTAAATTGTGATAATAGTAATTAATAATCGCAATTGCAATTTAAAGGGATTAATCGACAATTATGATTTTTTGTCATAATCGTGCAGCCCTAGGTCTTTGGCACCAAAAAGAAAACCCTTGACACAAGTAACATAAACTACACACGCATTTGTACAAGTCCTAATGTGCACCATTAAAACAGAACTCTTACCTGTTCAGCCAAACAGCAGCGGAGACGAGACAGGCCGGCAGCACATAGAGAAAGAGAAAGAAAGAAAAAGACATTCGTCAAACCAAACCAAAGGGCCACAAATAAAACATCATTCAGAACTCACACCTGCTCTGTTACTCCTGCTGCACTATTGCGGTTTCTTTCAGTTTAAAAGGTGTCAGTTATTAATGGAAAGATAGTTCAAAGATCCTACTTTGCATGCAACACTGATCGCCTACTTTATTGATCAACTCCCCATCAATATTTAATGTGATAAAAGGGTGTGAGGATTTCACTACTGTGAGGTGTATTAAGGGTCACCAGAGCCCAAATTTCAATGGCACGAAACAAAACACAAGCAAAGGGTTTATGTGGAGTCGAGGTTGCTTAGGAACAGAATGGCACAACTGCTAATGGGAGAACAGACTGTAGAGAGAGATCAAGTGAAGATAGAGGAGTTGAGATGCAGCGGTTCACCTTTAGTTCTTTCACCATCTAGCTGTAGTGCTTTGCTAATTGCGATCTGAGGATGCAAAATGATGCCATAAATAATGCAAGATCAGGGCTCGCAAAATTTCAAAATCCCTGGTAGCCCTTTGGGCGGGCACTTTTGAGATTTTGGTAGACCGAAAAGAATTTAACTAGCCAGAATAAAAAAGACTTTTATGTAGAAATTTGGACTGGAGTCGAAATATCAATCAAAAACAAAAACACATATGTATTAGGTTTTAACTGAACTGAAATTATGAATTTGAAAATTTTGAAAATATGAATTTGAAAATCTGAAATTTCCTGTCTTTTTTTGGATAAGCAGAACTGAAATAGTGTAAATACCATAAATCCATGTGCCTCTTAACATTTTTGAAATTTGCGTTCCATGTCGGAATTTCTGTTTTTGTTTCCGTCTGTGCAAGACCGCACGTTGCTAATTTACCCAATAGTATTTCTCCACCCCGGGTTGCCAGTTGGGGGAAAACACATGCAGCGAATTGCAGCCATGGAAGCCAGCGAACAAACTGGGTCAGAGATCACAGATTCTAACCGACCTAAAAAGCCTCAGCATCCATCTAAAATCTCTATGAACGGGAGCATATTAAAACGCAATATCAACTCATCATAAATCAATAAATCTTACAGTGTGTAAGTCACCTCGCCTTCCAATGTTGCTCCTGTTGCGTGTCTTTAAACTGGCAACCTGCGAGAGCATCGATCCTGAGGAGGAGGGGGCGGGGCGAACAATATTTTAGCCCCTTTAAAGCTGCTGTCCGTCCTTTTTGGCGCTCTAGCGATTAATAAACAGAACTGCATGCGTCTTGCGGAAGAACATTGTAGCCGGAGCTACTTCTCTCCGTTTATGTCTATGGCGGTTCACGCAGGTACTGTGCTACTCCGCAGCGGTTCCTTCCAGGCCAGTCTAAAATAGTCCGAATATAAACACTTATTATAAGTGTACTATAATGATTTAGGGTAAGACAAAAACACGGTTTGGAAAATGGATTCATGTTGTACATTTTCATTATATTATTTTTGTAAATTTTGAACACAAAAAAAGTTACGGACAGCAGCTTTAAGATAGCCCGTCGGGCAGGGCGGTGATACATTTTGGTAGCCCGATGGAAAACACATTAGCCCCGGGACGTCGGGCTAGTGATTTTGCGAGCCCTGAAGATACAACAAATAAGTGGATCAGAAGAGTTTGGGGTGAGCAGGGGGTGAAGGTAATGGCTAGGGTAAAGTCGCTGACTAGGGTCACAGAAACTCGGTAAATAAGTTTGTAATCAATAATGGTGAATACCATAATTATATGAATTATACTTGAATAAAATAAAATAATAAAATAGAATAAAAAATAAAATAAAATAAAATAATAAAATAGTAGAGAAAGTAAAGTAAAATAAAATAGATTAGATTAAAATAAAATAAAATAAAATAAAATAAAACTAAAATAGAATAAAAAATAAAATAGAATAAAATAAAATAGTAGAGAAAAGTAAAGTAAAATAAAATAGATTAGATTAAAATAAAATAGAATAAAAATAAAATAAAATAATAAAATAGTAGAGAAAAGTAAAGTAAAATAAAATAGATTAAAATAAAATAAAAATAATAAAATAAAATAAAATAATATATCAAAGTAAAATAAAATAGATTAGGTTAAAATAAAAAAATAAAATAAAAAATAATAGAATAAAATAGAATAAAAAATAAAATAAAGAGTAAAGTAAAATAAAATAGATTAGATTAAAATAAAAAATAAAATAAATAATAAAATAAAATAGGATAGAATAAAAAATAAAATAAAACAAAATAAAAAATAAAATAAAATAAAGATAAATAAAATAAAATAAAATAAAGTAATAAAGTAAAGTAATGAAATAAATGGAATAAATAGAATAAAATGTGAAGTATGACATTGGGTGACAGAAACTAGGTAAATAAGTTTGTGATCAATAATGGTGAATAGCGTAATTATATGTATTATACTTGAAAAAATAAAATAAAATAAAATAATAGAGCAAAGTAAAGTAAAATAAAATAGATTAGATTAAAATAAAAATAAAATAAAAAATAAATAAAATAGAATAAAAATAAAATAAAATAAATAGTAGATCAGAGTAAAGTAAAATAAAATAGATTAGATTAAAATACAAAATAAAATAAAATAAAAAATAATAAAATAAAATAAAAATAGTAGAAAAAATTAAAAATTAAAGAGTAAAGTAAAATAAAAAAGATTAGATTAAAATAATAAATAAAATAATTTAAAATAAAATAAAAAAGAATAAAAAATAAAACAAAACTAAATTTAATTAAACAAAATTTAATAAAATAAAAATAACATAATAAAATAAAATAGAATACAATAGAATAGAAAAGAACAGAATAGAATAAAAAATAAAATAATAAAAAATAAAGTAAAGTAATAAAATAAATGGAATAAATATAATAAAATGTGAAGTATAACATGTTCATATACACGCATACATGTATATTCAAAACATGCATCCTCTATAAAGAGCTGCCCTGTGTCATTCTTTCTTTTATTAGAGAAGGATGCAGCTTCACAATGAGCCAGCATCCTTTCCCTCTGTTCTGCCCATCAGAAGAGGCAGCACGAGTGTTTCTAAGCAACCCTGCATCCTGACATGTTGAGGCGGTTGGGGAGGGGGGCTTGCTGCATTGTGATGGAGCTACGAATACAAATCAGAGCAGAAATAAGAGAGAGAGACAGAGAGAGAGAGAGAGTGCCGCCACAAACAGGTGAGGTGAATATTTCACATGCCACACCATCCCTACACAACGTCACTCAACCACAGAAATAAAACACCGCCTCGGGGATTAGTTTAGCGCAAGTGCTACGATAAAAAATTACAACCACAATACATTTGAAAAAAAAAAAAAAAAAAATGGTTGAACTGCTGCAGACATAAATAAATAAAAAAATAGTTGGAGTGCTGTTTGCCCTTTTTTAAAATTTTTTAATTTTTTGTAATAAACCATTTTAATATTATTTTATTTATTTATTTATTTTTGAAACTGAATTTTAAATTGGGTAAATAATTGTAAATTTATTTTTAAAATCGCATGTGCATTCCATTTACATCATAAAATATAATTGTTTATAGTATATTATCAGTAAATTGTCACCAATTACTAAAAAAAGTCGATCACTAGTAATTATATGGTACTTCAAAAGTGTACTATGTGTAAACATTGAGCACATTTCAAAAATGTGTATTATATTAAAGAGACATTAATTTAAACGGTGGAGTCATGATTTGTGTAGATATGTTTCATAAAGCACCAAAGCGAGCGTACGAAAAGTACAGTCACATGCGGAGGAGGCTGCCGCTTTCAAACGGTGTAATTACTACATTCCTGTGGATGTGTAATATCCAAATAAACACATCTCCAAACAAAAAACAAATTAACGGGAGGAATTGGAAATTATGTTAATTCCGTAATGGTGCTTGTGTGTATCTGGAGGCTGTAGCATTTGCATACAGTAAGAGGTGGGCAAAACGAACGCTTCGTTTGAGAAAATCACGTCAACAGAACCCCTCCAGATAGAACCCCTCCACTGCACACACCATATTTAAGATCATTTTGCGGTTGCCATGGCAAAGATGCTAATAAGGCGCTTTAAAACAGCGTGAAGTGAAATGAGTATAGCCTCACAAGCCATATATATGCTAATGACAAACCCGGAAGCACAGCAGCCTCAGACAAAGGGGAGATGTGTGAAAATGTCAAAAGGATGATCTGCACTTTTAAAATAGCAACACTGAAATGTCTTACACTTAATGAAGCTAAAATGTAGCTTATATTGCTTATGATATCATATAACAGAATTCTAAACAGAGCTGTACAAGGGAAGAAGAGTTCAGACAGTTCATACATTCTGGTACAGCACGATTACAGCATAAAAGAAGTGGTAAAAGAAACGATAAAAGAAGTGGTAAAAGAAACGATAAGCATTCTGACACATTAGTGTCGTCTTTAATCCAGAGACACCCACATGACGCTCTACAGGGGCCCGGCAGGGGTCATTTCCCTGACAGTATTTCCCTCGATGAGCAGAGACTTCACCAAGGAGCTGAGCTCATTTTAAGATAATTGCTCATGTTCTCCCTCAAGTCTTATCAGAGGAGGGGAAAAAATACTTTTTATGGAAAAATATTCTGAGTGCTTTGCGATCCCAAAGCATTTGAGCAATCAATACTCAGGTCATTACTATAGACAAAAAGATACTGCTCTGCTTAGTTTGAAGACTGCTTCATTCCAATTTAGGTTTGCTTTGGGAAACAGACTGCACAAAGAAGGAATTAACGGAACCCTAGTGCATTAATATGCAATTTTGTCTTCAAAACATAACTTCATTTAAAGCTTCTAAATTTGTTTAGAAGTTTAGAAGAAATCCAGGTGGAATTCCACAATATCAAATAATTTGTCCGACTTCAAGAAAACATGAGATGCCAGTTTACTTGACGGAAGAGATTGAGGGCATTCGCACACTAAGATTGAGCACAAAGGAACTGAACAGAACGTGGGGGACTCAAGATGTTAAAATATATTTCTTGACAATGTGTCTTAAATATTTACAAGACAAGTACAAGAACGCATCCCAAAAGTGCAAATGCCTCCATACCTAACGTACCATCTGAGAGCATGATAGATCACCTACCTGATAAAACCATATCTGAAACATGGAAGAGGAAAATCTATAATCACTAGGGATGCACCATAATTAAAATTCTGGTTGATACCGATAAGCCAATGATTATTTTCATACTACAACTGAAAAATGGATAAGAGTAAAATTAGAGCTGATAAGCTGATAAATGGGTAATATTTAAATTGTAGTTGATACCGATAAGTCGAAAATTATTTTCATTCTATGACTGATAATGGCCGATATTTAAATTGTAATCGATACCGATAAGTCGATAATTATTTTCATTCTATGACTGATAATGGCCGATATTTAAATTTATGCCGATACCGATAAGTCTGTAATTATTTTCATACTATGACTGATAATGGCCGATATTTAAATTCTGCCCGATACCGATAAGTTGATAATTATTTTCATGCTATGACTGATAATGGCCAATATTTAAATTCTGGCCATTACCGATAAGTCAATAATTGTTTTCATGCTATGACTGATAATGGCCGATATTTAAAGTCTGGCCGATACTGATAAGTCGATGATTATTTTCATTCTATGACAGATAATGGCCGATATTTAAATTCTGGCCGTTACTGATACGTTGATAATTATTTTCTTAATATGACTGATAATGGCCGATATTTTAATATATGCCATTATCAGTCATGGTATGAAAATAATTATGAAAATAATTATCACTATTTAAATTCTGGCCGATAAGTTGATCATTATTTTCATTCTATGACTGATAATGGCTGATATTTAAATTCTGGTGAATACCGATAAGCCAATAATTATTTTCATACTATGAACTGATGACTGAAAATGGCAGATATTACATATATACACTTTCTTTTATCTACATAAATTAAAGAAAAACCACTAAAAACTCAAATGAATCAATTAAATGCCACAACTGAATATACAGAGTATCCCTAATTATCAGTGGCTCTGTATGGAGCCAATATTTACATTCAGTGATGTTCAAAATGGGGCCGATTTACGCTTAGCACTATGGGAAGAGCGGAGATGTCTTGAATTCCACCCCCAACAAGAGAGTCACAGGTCAGACGGCTCTGAGCAGCCAATAAGCCTGATGTCACCGTCGCTTACATCAGCAGGGTCTCTTGAGGGCCTGACATTGACTGGTACTCCTGAAATATGGGGTGGGATGGCAGGAGGGGGATAGTGTGGTCACATGAATTGATCCACAAGAGAAGCCGTCACAGTCTTATCCTTAAGCATAGACGGCACTAGAGAGAGTTGATTTGCAGCATACTGGCTACTTAAAGAGAGCAATCTGTCCGGGGTGATGAGGTTCTTCAACACTGGAGCTCAAGCTGTAAGTAAATCAAGGGGGTAAATAGGGTTTAATGCAAGTTCAAGGTTTCTTTGTGCTGCTTGTGTATCACAGAGATAAAATGGCCCAAATCTATTCACTCTCCAAGTTAAAAGCAGCAGGATATGAAATATTCTAGCTGGGGGTGGTTATAGCATACATTAAGCTTTAAGCGATATGAAAACACACAACGGCTGAGAGCGCTAATGGTACATGAAGTGCTGCTTGATACAAAGGTGATGAGTTTGGATAGCTCAAATAATGTGAGGTGATTCACTCGGATTGTGCACAAGCGTTTCCAAGGCCTCTGCATTTTCCCTTGTGATATTGATCAACGTGTGTTTCTCCTGGGTGGCTTTGCAACACACACAATGGGAATTTGATTGCTGTGAGCAGGCTTGTAAAGGGGAAGAATTAAAAAAAGACACTGAAAGAGAAAGTGAGAATGACGGAATGCTCACTAAAAGAGAGCGGGCCGTGAGGTGAAAGGGGATTTTTGGAGCGGCAGCAAATTCAATTAAATGCCACACAAGCATAAAGCAGTCAAGCTGTCAGTGGACAGAGCACCATCAATCTAGACCGGGGTGACCGACCCTTTCCTAACACCTGGCACACACAAATTAAAGGAAAAGTTCAGTCAAAAATAAGAAAATAAGAAATGTCATTATTTACACACCCTCATGTCATTCCAAACCTTTATTACTTTCTTTCTTTTACGGAAAACAAACAGTCTGCCTTCCATCACCTTTACGTTGCTCTTTTCCATACAAAGAAAGAACACAGTGACCAGGAAAAAAGGTCAAGCTTCAAAAACATCAAGCAGTCAATCCAAGTATGGCACTAATGTATATATGTAGAATGTAGAATGTCCCTAAAATTCAAGATATGGGGGCAAAAATGCCCCTGTATGAGTTTTTGTCTAATATTTACATCATATGATGCTATATCACACGAGCAACAAGCGCGATATTACACGAGTGCTGTCTTTTTTTTCCTGTCTAGAATAGCACAAGTGCAAATGTGATACTGATTTTATACAACAGTTCAATAAATCAGAAGTTAATATTGTTATTTTATGATGGTTAGTTCCTGTCCTTGATTCTGATTGGTCAATAGCTGTGTTTTATTCACGATAAAACAGGGCTATGACCGCTTCACCCAATGGTTCTGTGTATCACTACACAACACCCTGAGCAACCACTCTTAGCAACGTAAACTGTTTGTTCTCTCTTGATATTGTTCATTGAAGCTTCCTGTATTATGTAGACGAGTATTGTGAGAAAGAGATCTAGTGAGCGAGTTTATTACCTGCATTCAGATTTAGCATTTTCCTTCAGGTCAGTCCTATGTTCATAATAAAAAATCTGTTTAAATGTCTGATGTATTATCTTGTCCTTTTAACAGTTAAGGGGGTTTCCCGTGACTGACAGAGCTAGTCAAAGCATTTGTCAGTTGCGTCTTGGTCCGTGTTCACAACAATTCAGTCTTTTCATTGTAAAAGTCTTTGCTACTGACTGACACACTCATAAAGACAGTCTCTGCTGCCATCTAATGGCGTAATAATGTAACTTCTGTTGCTGTTCACGGTCAGGGACTATTTTTTCCAGCGGAAGGAAGGCTTTTAGTGAAAGTTTACTTCATGAAAGTTGAATTTATACATATTTTTGGCTTTAATATTTGTATTGTGTGGTAACCGTTTTATAAAAGCAATAAGGTACTCGAGGCTAGTGCTGTATCGTGAATAAGTCACGGCTGAAGGGGTTGCAACGCCCTTCAGCCGTGACTTATTCATGATACAGCAAAGCCTCTCGTACCTTATTGCTTACTTAGACACAATATTGTCTGTTTTGCTCAATTTTGATAACAAAATTATAAAGACAAAGCAGAACTGTTCATCTCCGAGCAACACACAGCGGCGTTTCATTTCTGAATCCGTGTTTGGAACGAATCGAGTGAACCAGTGATTCAATGGACCATTCATAAAGAAAATAATTTGCTTCACTCCTGAATGAATCAGCCGTTTGAGAGAATCAAATGAATGAATGAGTCAATGACTTAATCTTTAAGATATTTACTGCCACCTACTGGCAGTTTTAGTTTCTTATTTAGAGTATAATTTCAATAAAGAAAAAAAAAAAAAAATTTCTCAGCCAAAATTTATGTGATTAATTTGCGATTAATTACATTAATTAATCGTCACATCATGTAATTAATTAGATTAAAAATTTTAATCACTTGACAACCCTAATATATATATGTTTTGTGGGTAACACTTTAGTATAGGGAACACATATTCACTATTAACTATGACTTTTCCCTCAATAAACTCCTAATTTACTGCTTATTAATAGTTAATAAGGTAGTTGTTAAGTTTAGGTATTGGATTACGAATGTAGAATAAGGTCATGCAGAATAAGGTATTAATATGTGCTTAATAAGTACTAATAAATAGCCAATATTCTAGTAATATGCAAGCTAATAAGCAACTAGTTAAAGGGCCATAAAATAAAGTGTTACCATTTTGTGTGAGGAAAAATCAACATTTTTCTTTTCTTTTTTTAACATCACATACATTCAAATACTCACATAAAGCTACCATGTGGCTTCAAACAATTTGGAATATAGCTAATAAATCATATGGACTATTTTATAGTATTTTATGGTAGTATTTAAAAACTCCTGGTAACTGTATAATTTCATTGAAGCAGCATGAACATTCTTCAAAACATCTCCTTAACATGAGGAGTAAATAAAGTTTAAGTAAAAACTGATAATGGAATGTTTTTTTTAGGGAGGAATGAAGCATTCTTTTAAGCGCAGAGAAAAGAATTAAATACATTCACCAGCATTTCAATCGAGATGATTTTTCAATAGCCATTCGCATACGAGACTGCAAAGCAACAGCTTCAATAACAAGCTGGTCTGATTAACGTTCAGCAAAATAAAACTATTGTTGAAAAACTGACAAGACTGGTCTTTTTCACAAAACAAGTTAATATGGGAATGCATAAAAGCAGTAGTTTGAGAGTAAGTTATAAAATCGATCCCTTCTCTTAACCGTGGCACTAAAGCGGTGCTACGCGAGACAGAACCTTCACAAGCATAACATTAGCTTGTTTCATCCAGACTGCATTTACAACACTGAAAGGACTGCACCCCTCCATCTCGAGGCGATCAATCCGTTATGAGTAGCTAGCGTCGTGCAGTGGGCTCTTTCAAAAGGTAAACAGACTGAATAATTTCTCTGCCAATTACCAAGACAGTGGAGAGAGCCCAGACAAGAGCGAACATTGACAAATGCAGCCCGCCGCTCAATTTTCCCAGCAAATCACCCTCTGTACCTGACACTAAGACAATAAGAAACCCTAATGGCTATTTATGCTGGCCCTGCCATTTATTTCAGGGGCCCTTCACTGGTCAAAATTGATTCTCCAAAGCCCATTGAAATTAGGCTGTTTGCCGCTTCATGTGGCGCACTCCATTTCTCCTGTCCTGTCAAGCCAACCAGAAAGAATAAATGGGATAAGAGAGTAGGAGACAGAATAAAGAGCAAAAGGTATGGCCAAACATTGATGATGGTTTTGACTCTAACCACTGGAAGTGCATGTAAATGAAGCGGTGGAGATATGCAATGCACTTCCATTGAAGTGTCACATTTACCCGCTGAAAGACAAATTCTTTAATATCTCAATTGTTTCTCTCAGGCAGCAATGAGGTGAAATGGTGACCAAATGGATAAGTCTTTTGCTTCTCAGATGCTTCTGCTAAGAAAAAGACTGCATGCTAGAACTTCAGATGAGATCTCAATGTCTCAAACTGTGCTCAGATATGACAAGACAAAGTGTCCTCTTTATTCTTATACCTATTAAATCTAAAAATCTTACAGCATGTCAACAATTGTCTTGTGCACACTACCATTTAAAAGTTTAGGGTCAGTAAGATTTTTTCAAAACAAAATTACTTGTAAAGACCTTTAGAATGTTGCAAAAGATTTCTATTTTATATAAATGCTGTTCTTTTGAACTTTCCATTCAATAAAATAATCTTGAAACTTCACAAAAACATGGCTACATTCCCACTGTCAGTTTTTGGGATTGGACAGGACAGGACTGGCTATTCTGCTGCTGTGTGAATGTGACTTATTAAGCACAAGAAACGTTTCTTGAGCAGCAAAACAGCATATTAGAATGATTTCAGAAGGATCATGTGACACTCAAGACTGCAATAATCTATGGAAGCCTGGTTCTGCCTCAGAGACAAACAATTAAATATGCAATTGTGACTTCATATCTCATACAATGTAACTTTTTTTATTTTAAAGGGGACATATCATGTAAATCTGACTTTTTCTGTGTTTAAGTGCTATAATCGGGTCCCCGGTGCATCTACCAACCCAGAAAACGTGAAAAAGGACAACCCAGTAACTTTGTTTTGGTAAGCCTTTCTCTGCAAGCAAGTGAAAAAACGAGCCGCTCAGATTTCGCTCCCCTAGTGACGTTAATCTGCACATTTCCACCCATGGCGCCGTCATTTTGTTTGCGCAAGTGACAACGGTGTACCAGTTCTAACGCCATGGCAAAACACGCAACAAAGAGTGTGAGGCCATGTTGAACTGCTTTAGAGAAGAAGAAGAGTTGTTGTAGTAGAGCGTTCTTGTCATGCCGTCATTTTATGCTGGACTGCTTCACGAACGAGGGTCAATTCAACGCTGGATTTGCACAAAAGATTAACATGACGGCACATGCTAGTCGATGAGTTGAATCAACTCCACAGCAACTACATATATTTATCCACTAACCATTCAGAAACATCCAGTTTCATTCTAAAAGTTGTAACTTCTTCCTGAGTCTCTCCATCAGTGTGAACAATGTAAGGCTGAAAACAGTTATTGACAATCGTCATTTGGCTGCGTGAGATTCTCCAGATTTGTTGTTGTTGAGCAACCGAAGCACGAGCTGTTAAAGCTCCGCCCTCTTCTGGAAAGGGGGCCGGGAGCAGCAGCTCATTTGCATTTAAAGAGAGACACAAAAACGGCGTGTTTTTGCTCACACCCAAATAGGGGCAAATTTTACAAGCTATAAACTCAATCTCACATTTACCTTTAAATTTTTTCCTCAGAAGTGGAAACAGCTTCCATAGTAATAGCTCAAGACTTTCCCAAAGGAGGAAAACGTATCAACGGCACTGCACACCATATTGGAACACTTCAGAAATGCCCAAAAACTCACTGCAGGCAACATTTAAAACACTTGGAAGCGCCTCTATGATGCTTCATTCAGTTCTTCCCGAACAACCTGCTGCTACTGAACTTCAGCTAATGCTAATTAAGCAAGTTCAGAGAACATTAGCAGAATCCCAGTTCCTCCAGCTGTATCACAGCAGTCACAGCACATTGACCAGAGACTGAAGCGTACGTATGCTGTCCTTCTACGTCCTTCTACTGTCTCTCACTTCTCATCCTCTGGGACAACAGCTGCTGAAGCAGATGACGGAATTTAACGCATCATTATAGTCCCATGCTGAAAAGATCCCGGAGGAAGAAACCGTGTGAGAGACACAGAGGGAGAGTGAAAAGAAAAGAGATAAAAGGTATGTTGGAAAAGGTGAAAAAACTGAGAGGATGATCACTGGAGCTGCCTGCTATGGCATCATGGGTAATGGAGGAGCTCTGGAGGGCTGGGACAGAGGTCCTAAACCTGCCTGATGAGGTGCAGATTAAAAGAGATGGAGGGAGAGAGAAAATGAAAAAGGGAACTCCCAGAGGAGAGTTCATTATCATCCAGATGTCACCGTACCACCTGCTACCACCAAAACTGAGAGAGAGAGAGAGAGAGAGAGAGAGAGAGAGAGAGGATCCATCGAGTAATACATTCCACCACATTGCCGTACTGTAATATTTGCTGTATGAGAAAATTAATAATGGACGTCCATTTGAATCATTGTTTCGACAGATGAAGCATAACTGAAGTATATTTCATTTTTAAATGATTTCATTCACTGGATTATCCTAAAATTGTCAAATAAAAATAAAATAAAATAAAATAAAATGGTTTTAAACATTACAAAAAAGAAATAATAATAATAATAATAATTTAATTTAACAAATTTGTTTCATAACAGAAGGTGTTTAACATTTTTGTCCCTTAATATATTATTTAGTGGTTAATGTATTCTCTTTCTAGTTCTACGGTATGAATATGTGAATAATAATACAGAAATGGCTATACAGTGAAGGGTGTTTCACTTTGCAAATGGAAAAATCTTGTTTTGCCTCTTTCCTGTTCACTGCTATCATTTGTGAACTGTGCTTTATCCGGTGGGGCCATTTATTCCTTTTACCCAGAGTGCACCAGTGTGTCCCCCCTTTCTGTCTGCAGGGCATGAAAGAGGAAGGTGTACCAGGCCTGGGAAAAAGCTGCACATTTTAATGGTCTTCATGATAAATGTAACACGGACAGCAGAGAACATCTTGCTGTTGCTGAGGAACTTTCTCCTTCCTGGAGGCCTTGATACAAAAGACCTTTATCAAGTGGTTTAAGTTTGCTACTAAATACCTGACATTTGGTTTCAGTGAATGCTCCAGATTTTTATGATTTTTCATGTTATTGATAGGAATTTGTTTGGTTGGGGTCAAAACAAAACAAAACAAAACAAATAAAAAATAAAATAAATAAAAACTAAACAACAACAAAAATATATAGTAAAAAATAAAGAATAAAATAAAATAAAATACAAAACAAAACCCAAACCATAAACAGAAAAAAAATGAAACAATAAAAAATAAACAAAAACACAAAAACAATACAGAAAAAATACAAAACACAAACCAGAGAAAAAAAAACAAAACAAAAAAACAAGAGAAAAATATAAAATAAAAGCTAAACAAAAACACTAAAAAAAATGCAGAAAGTAAAAAATAAAATAAAAAATAAAATAAAATAAACACCCAAACCACAAACAGAAAAAAAATTAAAAATAAAATAAAAATAAATAAACACACACACACACACACACACACACACAAACATTACAGAGAAAATAAAATAAAAAATAAAAACAACAAAACAAAACCCAAACCAGAGAGGGAAAAAAAGAAGAGAAAAATATAAAGTAAAAGCTAAACAAGAACACTAAAAAATGCAGAAAGTAAAAAAAAAAAAATAAAATGAAATAAAATAAAATAAAAACCCAAACCACAAACAGAAAATAAATATATATAAATAAATAAAAAGAAATAAAAAGACAAAAAAAAAAAACAATACAGAAAAAAATAAAATAAAAAATAAAAACAACAGAACAAAACCCAAACCACAGAGGAAAAAAAAATAGAAAAATATAAAATAAAAGCTAAACAAAAACACTAAAAGATGCAGAAAGTAATAAAATAAAATAAAATAAAATAAAATAAAAATAATAGGTTTTCTTAACCCTAAACACAAGCCTCCTCATGTAAGTGGCGTGACCTCAGTGGCATCTGACCCTGTTAATCAGGCTGTGCAGACAGCAGTTGACAGACTGAAAGCTAATACAGGCCGTCTGTCAGCACACAGGCTTTAATAGCAGGCAATCGGAGAGACTCTGGGGAGAGTTTTGCCTGTGCTTTCATGGGTAGGCTAGTTCTACCCTAGAAAAACAGTAGTGAGACACGACTTAGCTTCGTTCACACGACCCAGAGACCCACTGCAGATGAGATACAGATAATACAGATAATAAATGATAAAATACTGTGTTGGAGGGAAAAATAAAATAAAATAAAATAAAGTTAATGATAGTTAATGATATGAAAGTGGAGTGGAATATATCTAGAGACGATGTATTAAAACGAAACATCATGATCCAATCTTAATCTACTTTAGCACGATTACAGATCACAGCAAAGATTTCTTTTATGAATAGACGAGCAAACAAGATGTTTGGCATAAAGCACACCTTGACTTCTAGATCAAATTAAGATTGTACAGTATTAATGACACATGGAACTTAATGATTAGGGGAAAATCTATCTTAGCATCTGAAATAACAAGAGTAAAATTCATTCCCACAACTATAACCTGGCAATTTACAGCTAGATATTTTCTTCAGTGGGCCGCTGGGATGACTCGAAATAAGGAGCTTGATGTATGTTTTTATTTTGTTTGGAACATAAGGCCCCTAAGGGTGTTTTTCTTCACATGTTCACACACACACACACACTAGCTACAGTATTGCATGATTCATATCATTGTCATAGGTCTGTGTTGTTACGGCAAAGTTAAGAGATTCTGGGCTTCTACTTTAGTCCTATTAGCCATGACAAAACAGTCCCACTGGAGCTGCTGTTAGACGCCTAATGGGCACATGTGTAATACATACATACATTAGAAGCACACACATACCAGTGTACACACAACCCAACCTCCTATCGCTCTCTCTCTCTCTCTCTTTCTCTCTCTCTCTCTCTCTATATATATATATATAAATTGTGGTGTTAAATGTTTGCTGCATTGTTATGATCTTAAACAAACAGCACAAAGAGAGATAACAGAGAAAACTTTATCTTTAAAAAAATGTGGTGAGGTTTTTCACTTACAAAAAGTTTTATTGTCTTAAAATAGTAGTAAACAGTAGTATTTAGCTAAATATGTATTTTGCAACAAAAAAGATGCAAAATGTTAGGTATGTTACTCAAAAATGTAGTCATCAGCATGATGACTTTTTGTCAGTTATTCCCCAAAGCCGATTTCTAAAGGGAGAAGTAAAAACAAATGACCTATCGCGGTAAAGTGACGTCTTTATGGTCTCTCATCAGTCCGTCCATCATTTTTAACAACTGTTCTTTTTAACCAATGACAATTAAAATGTCACCAGCCGTCTGAATGCTGTAAGATCTTATTTGAGCACAGCGTGACCTTTGCGCTTGATGTCGGGAAACGGACAGTGAAGATTTTTCTTGTGTCCATCGGTGAACAAGCCAAACGTATGGTTTTCTCTGTAAGCTTTTAGACGCGCCTTTTCTTTGAAAACTCAATAAACGCTGACCTTTCCAGCAATGCTTCTGGGTAAACAACTAAACAAAAAAACATCTGAAAGCAAGGGTAAGAAACAGTATGACTGTGTGCGTGTTTACAAGGACGAATGTGTTGAGTAAGTACTAAATTACAGTCTCACTAACGCTGGGATTCCCCTCAGAAAGCCTCGGAGATGCTCTCCTGTTCCTCTTATTGAGACATAACTCTAGAAACATAGGAAAAATAGCATCTTATTTTTCATAAATCCCTCAGAAATACAACCCGAGTTCCGGAAAAGTTGGGACATTTTTTAAATTTTAATAAAACGAAAACTAAAAGACATAACAAATGTTTAAACTGAGAAATTTTACAATTTTATGTATTTTTAATAATTTCAAATTTGATGCCTGCTACAGGTCTCAAAATAGTTGGTACGGGGGCATGTTTACCATGGTGTAGCATCTTTTTTTCTTTTAAAAACAGTTTGACGTGTTTTCTGATAACACGCTGGAAGGTCTCCCTCCTCTTTAGACCATAGAACACTTTTCCACTTTGAAACAGTCCATTTTAAACGAGCCTTGGCCCACAGGACACGATGGCGCTTCTGGCCCATGTTCACATATGGCTTCCTTTTTGCATGATAGAGATTTAGTTGGCATCTGCAGATGGCACGGCGGATTGTGTTTACCGACAGTGGTTTCTGGAAGTTTTCCTGGGCCCATTTAGTAATGTCATTGACACAATCATGCCGATGAGTGATGCAGTGTCGTCTGAGGGCCCAAAAACCACGGGCATCCAATAAAGATGCCTTATCCCCTACGCACAGAGATTTCTCCAGTTTCTCTGAATCTTTTGATGTTGTTATGCACCGTAGATGATGAGCCTTTGCAATGTGACATTGAGGAACATTGTTTTCCACAATCTTTTTATGCACTTTTTCACAGATTGGAGAGCCTTTACTTCTGAGAGACTCTGCCTCTCTAAGTCATCCCTTTTATAGCTAATCATGTTACAGACCTGATATCAATTAACTTAATTAGTTGCTAGATGTTCTCCCAGCAGAATCTTTTCAAAATTTCTTGCTTTTCAGCCATTTGTTGCCCCCGTGCCAACTTTTTTGAGACCTGTAGCAGGCATCAAATTTGAAATGAGCTCATTTAGTGGATAAAAGTGTAAAATTTCTCAATTTAAACATTTGTTATGTTATCTGTTCTATTGTGAATAAAATATTGGCTCAATTTATTTTAAAGTCTTTTAGTTTTCATTTTATTCAAAATTAAAAAACGTCTCAACTTGTCCGGAATTCGGGTTGTACAGAAGTATCCTGATATGATTCGCTCCTGTTAATAAGCATGCACAACAGAATTAGGAAAGTTATAATATGATCATTTGAAATTACAAGAAACAAGAAACATGTTTCCTGTATCAAGTACAAACACTATTAGCATATCTATACAACAAAAAACTTGAGGCACTTTTCATGAATGAGGTACAAATTGGTGTATTACTGCAATGAAGGTGCAAATCCCATGTCCTCGAAATATTAGATATGTTTGATGAACTATCTATCATAGGACAAAGAGTTAATTTCTTTCCTCACTGGTCTTGACCTTCTCGATTAAATCTAATGATTAAAATCATACAATAAATGTCAGAATTTTGCCATTATATCACTGCAGAAAAAAATAATAATAATTAACTATCATAAATGTGTTCCACATATAATTTTAAATCAATCAATCAATCAACAAACAAACATACACATTTTAGAAGGAAAAAAAGTATTTTTTTCAACTACATTTTCTTAATTTTAAAACAAATTTCAGTGTTAAGAGTATTTGGTCAAATATTCAATCATGTTACCAAAGTAAATGTAAGTAAATAATTTTTTTAATATATGGGAAGTATATGTTTTATCAGTAACCGCAAGTAAACCCCTACTTTAGAACAGCTTAATTTAGGCTAAATCTGCAACCCTGTTACCAAAGAGTTTCAAAAAGGATGAACATCATATGAAATAAATATAAAATAAAAGTGCATTTAATATCAAGTCTGAGTCCTCCTGAGGCAGACAAATATTTTCTGAAGGTTAAGTGCCTTTTTTGCTGATCATTTGTTGAAAAGGAACAAAAACGTTTCCCCAGACATATCTTTCATAGCACAAACAATGTTTCAACAATGTCCCCCTGACAGGATTGTCTAAAACTTCCATCAATCTCTTCGTTCTGAAGGAGTCCTCAATCTGTAACCCAAAGCGGAGAAACACTCCTCACAGGAAATCCTTTAAATGTGCAAAACACAGATGCCTGACAGCCTGTAATGCAGTGCTGAAATTGGCTTCTGTCACACAAATAATGGGAAACAACACATTCTTTGTGGTGGTTACTCGGTGTGACTAGGTCACATTATTGGTGTACTGTATTTCTCCTTTATACAGGAATCTTATGAAGCAACTATCTTACAAAGTTGAGGTCTTCATCTATGGTACAACTACCACAAATGATGACAGAAAGTTCGTTTTTTAGGTGAATTATTCTCTTAAATTTCCTGAGGTATGCATAAGCCAGAGATGGGCACTCGAGTTACTGACTCAGACTCGAGTCGCACTCAAGTCGCATTTTAATAGACTTCAGTCTTGACTCGACTCGACACAAAAGACTCATGAATATTTTTAAAACGACTCAAGTCTTTTATCCCTTAACTACTGATATAATAAATAAAGAATTTTTGTTGTATTTGAATGGTTTTATAATATCTGTGTCACATATATTTCCCTCTTTGTTGTGGTAGATCGGACTCTTGTCATAGAATTTGATTACGTATGTCCGTGTGTTGCGCGTAAACTCCGAAATGTCATAAGAGTCCCATGAAACATGACGGAAGCCACTGTGCTACGATTGTTTTGTACGTTGTAATAGATTATAAAAATAACAAGCTGGATTTACATTATCCCTTACATCATAGGACCTTAATTTCAAACAAAACAGATGATAGAAAAATCATATTATTTTGTCTATATAATAGAACTAGGATAAAAAATAGGATCTGAGTATGAGATTTTTTTTTTTTTAATGACTCGAGACTCGACTCGGACTCGTGACAAAAGACTCCAGACTTGACTCAGACTCCAGTGATAAAGACTTCAGACTTGACTCGGACTCCAGATAATAGACTCGTGAACATCTCTGGCATAAGCTACCTCTGAGCAATAAAATCTTCCTCACACCTAAAAGCTTAGATAGGAGCCAAACATAATGGCTTAATAACTAGTACGCAATCTTCAGACTTAAGTTAAACATGCCTAAGAACATGCTGATGAAAGGGGATGCTGGGAGAACGGTTCAAACAAGCTGGTGCCCAAATAACTAAAAACAGACATTCTGGAAACCTGGAGTACATGTGGCATTATTTTGCACTACAAGAGTCTGAAGTACACAACAACGTGCACTCGTCTCAAAAAAGACACGAAGGTCATTTTACAAAGAAATAACGAAGGATGGCTATTATTCGTGTAGGTCTTACCCCACATACTTCAAGGAGACCTTCAATCATTCATGTCTCAGACTCTATTCAACCACTGAAGAGGTCCACAGTTTGTTACGAGACCACTTGTAAAGTATATATAGCATAACATAATAGAGTGGTCTTCATGCACTATCCCCAAATATATAAAGCTAAAAACCATTTAACAAATGCATAATTAACAAATACATATTTTGTAATGTATTATTTGTATATATTGTTATGTTATGGTACGTTACGTTACGTTATGTAACGTGATGTTATATGTTATTATATGTTGTTACGTTACGTTATGCTGAGTTATATTATATGTTTCATGTTATGTCATGTTACATTATATGTTGTGTTGTGTTGTATTGCGTTGAGTTATGTTATACGTTGTTACGTTACGTTGTTACATTATGTTGTGTTATGTTTTGTTACATTATGTTATGTTGTACTGCATTGCATTACCTTATGCTGAGTTATATTATGTTATGATCCGTTATGTTACATGTTATGTTATGTTGTTACATCACGTTGTTACATTGTTATGTTATGTTGAGTTATGTTATGTTATTGTTGTCATGTTTCATTAAGTGTTGTGTTGCTATATGTTATGTTATGTTATGTTGTGTTGTGTTGTGCTGCATTGCATTATGTTGTTATATGTTATTATGTTATGTCATGTTTCATTAGGTGTTGTGTTGTGCTGCTTTGCGTTGTTATGTTATGTTATATGTTATGTTGTGTTGTGTTGCATTACGTTATGTTATGTGTTATAAAACGGTTAGTTCCTGTCCTTGATTCTGATTGGTCAATAGCTGTGTTTTATTCACGATAAAACATGGCTATGACCGCTTCACCCAACGGTTCTATGTATCACTACACAACACCCTTAGCAACCACTCTTAGCAACGTAAACAGTTTGTTTTCAATTGATATTGTTCATTGAATCTTACTGTATTATGTAGAAGAAAGAGATCGAGTTTATTACCTGCATTCAGATTTAGCATTTTCCTTTAGGTCAGTCCTATGTTCATAATAAATAATCTGTTTAAATGTCCGCTGCAATATCTTGTCCTTTTAACAGTTAAGGGGTTTTCCCATGACTGACAGAGCTAGTCAAAGCATTTTTCAGTTGCGTCTTGTTCCGTGTTCACAACAATTCAGTCTTTTCAATATGAAAGTCTTTGCTACTGACTGACACACTCAAAGACTTTTTCTTGATGGTCTTTGCCGCCATCTAATGGCGTAATAATGTAACTTCTGTTGCTGTTCACGGTCAGGGACTATTTTTTCCGGCAGAAAGAAGGCTTTTAGTGATTTTACTTTATGAAAGTTGCATTGATACATATTTTTTGGCTTTAATATTTGTATTGTGTGGTAACTGTTTTATAAAAGCAATAAGGTACTCAAGGCTAATGCTGTATTGTGAAGTCACGGCTGAAGGGGTTGCAGGCATCCGATTTATGTTATATGTAATATGTCATTTCTAAAGGCAAAAGACAATTTGAACAAAGAGCATACTTTTATTATTTAGCCACTCTCTCCCCCATTATTTCCAAAAACTGCGTAAATAATAATGATAATAAATATTAATAAATAAATAAATAAACCGTTTTTAGAACTAAATAATGCATAAACAGACACATGTACTGCTGTATGAGAAGAGACTTGCAGCATTCCCTATCTGACAGGTGCAGGCGTCCATGTGAGAGACAGACATGCCATCTCTCAACGGGCCAGAGGAAAGCGCATGAGAGAGAATGAGAGTTTTACAATCGGCTGCCACAGAGAGCCTGTGTGAATGCTAAACAGGCCTGTGGTACCTCTGAAACATGCCGAGAGACACTGCTGAAGAAACGTGCTGGACTGCAGCAGTCAGAAAAACACACATTTGCATACTTCAGAAGGCAATGTTCTGAAATAATTATTTTACACCTTATTTGCACCAAAAAAAAAAAAAATGTTCTGGCTACTGCAAGGTGGAGATGTAAGATGTAAGGTAGGCCATGGGACATAAACAGGTTGTTTTGTTACTGTACCTTTAATACTTATGTAAATGACGTAAATGTTATGATTGGCTAATCTCTGCGTACTAGTGCAGTTCGCACTGTTGTTTATCAAAGCAGGTCAAGATGCTAAATACTCAAAAAGCATTGATATAAAGGCAAACACAATTCTGTTGTCCATGATATGGCCCCTTTAAAGATATTTAAAAAAAAAAAAAAAAAAATTGATCATTTTAATGTGCAGAGACAACTATAATTAAGAAGGATATGATGCTTTCCAAACATTTCTCTATTTGTTTGAATGGCCTAAACAATGGTGTAGTTTTGAGGTTTGTTTGACCAATGAAAGACATGCTTGAATGTCATTATTAATAGACACTGTTCAAGTTTTTAAAATAATAATAATAATAAAAAAGTTGTTATTCTGCCATTTTGCCTGGCGCAGCAGAAATTATACACTGCAGCTTTAAACTAACAAAACAAAACAAAAAATCCACTCCAAACAATCTTAAGAGACTTATGATTTCCAAAAACTGGTATGGAAAAAGTATGCTTTGTGAAGTATTACTGTTATTTCAAGGCCATCCTGCCAAACCCAGCCAATGCGACTGCAGGCTCAGCATGAGGTCTCTTAGTGTACATTACAGTATTGGTCAAAGGCGATGTCAAGACCTTAAATTCATCTCCCAAAATGCACAGAGAGGAGCCTCTGAACAATAGGATGTGTGTTCTCTTTAAATCAAAAGAATTACTTTATACACAGAGGGGTTCTCATGTCAATGGGGTCAGTGCTTCCCGGTCACACGAGGGCGGTGTGGAATCTTGCCCGGATCAGTCGTCAAGGTGATGGAGCTTTATTAAAAAGAGCCGGTGTTATTAAAACAGGTCTTATTATTGGATGCACCGCCATGGGAGGAGAGAAGAGGTGTGACCCCGGTCTTTGTCTCAAACTGCCTTCATTAATCATGCAGCTTTGTGTGCGTGCATGCATTAGTATTCATGCAAACACTGAGGGTCACTGTAAACAGTGATTGCAGACGGCTGAATGTTGATTGATCGTATCTCATTGTGAATGTAATTTTTGTGCTAATTAACTGGAGTGATAAGGATTTAATCTAAATATTTATAGACTGTGTATGTGTATGTGTATCTGCCACATAACATCTGGGTGATTTTGTGTGTTACTGCACCTGTATCTCATGAATGCACTTGTATGTAACTGCTTTCATATGTGATCAACCATGTGTGTGCGGTTAAGAGCGTTCCGTACGAGGTATGGGGCGTGAAAGGGAATTGACTTGAGATTCCAGACTATTTGAACCCCCCTTTCCCCATTCCTGACTGTTTAGGCAGATGAGAATAACAGCAATGCCACTTCCTCTGGCTGTAGTTCCTTTGTGTTCTATGTTGACCTATTTACCAGTCTAATTCCCTGCCCTGGGGTCCAGAACGTGAGGTGCATGTCCGCAATACATAACCTTCACCACAGGGGGCAACAGCATGCAAACACATTCTGCAACCCCCAATAGGGCACAGAGAACGAGTGGATGCTGATTCTAATTAACACAGACTGAACAATACAGGGATGCCATGGGGCAGCGGTGCTTTAAAAATGTCCTCATTTAACCTCAGCTACACTTTAATGAAATTAAAGTAACAAACTAACAATCCATGTCAACTATTGCAACTCAGCTTTATACTAAGAACTCTATTAATTTTCAGCAGCACTGGTTTAGTGTTGGTGCACAATGAATTATTAGCAGGCGCAACACAATAGCCGCTTTTTCCACCTTCAGGCCAAACGGTCCTCTATGCTTAACCGTTCTATTCCGTGCCGATCCGGCCCAGCCGGTAAGGACATGGTTTTATTTTCTACATATTCCAATTTTATATATCCAACTTCTGACATCTTAAAATGAGAGGCATTTATGGTCAGAAGTTAGTTTTGCATGGGCAAAGTTACTTTTAAAAGTAATGCATTACAATATTGCGTTACTCCCTGAAAAAGTAACTAATTACTTTTTATAAAAAGTAATGTGTTGCATTACTTTTGCGTTACTTTTTCTCAACTGGGCTGGTCTTGCTTATTTGAAAAAGTAACTTGGATATTTACTTGTAAATTGAAAAAGTATTGCGTTACATAACTAGTTAATTGAAAAGTAATCTGATTACATAACTCAAGTTACTTGTAATGCATTACCCCAACACTGATGATAACAATAGATCTGCAGGTGTTTAATTGTCTAGATTTCCACATAGTACAAATTAATGCATTACAATTCATTATACAAAGTAATGCATTACAATATTGCATTACTCCCTGAAAGACTAATTGCATTAGTTACTTTTAATGGAAAGTAATGCATTACATTACTTTTGCGTTACTTTTTCTCACCTGGGCTAGGCTTGCTTGTGTGAAAAAGTAACTTGCATTGCTTATTTGAAACAGTAACTTGGATATTTTGTTGTAAATTGAAAAAGTAATGCGTTACTTGAAAAGTAATCTGATTACGTAACTCAAGTTACTTGTAATGCGTTACCCCCACAGTGCAATAGATCTGCAGGTGTTTGATTGTCTAGATTTCCACATAAGCTGGAAGTCTGACTTCAAGTAGCACTCTAATGCACTGTTCCAAATAGAATGTTGCTGGTTAGAACACTGTGGATCTGGTTCAAACACTAAGAAAACTTTATAGACGCATATGTTTCTCTGCGTGAGTGTGTGTGTAAAGTGCCAGAATGGGCTGAACTGGTAATGAGCTTAATTGGCTTAACGAAGAACCAGATCAGTGATTGTGAACAGAACTCTTTCTCTCCCTCCTCCACTCATCTGATAGCACATTATCAGCCCCTCTATCTCTGTTCCCCCAGCAGCATGCAAACAGAGCCAGGCAATCTGGCTAGGGCTACGGTTTGTGTGTATTTACATTTTTACTGCAAGTTGGTATATCCATAGATAAATATATACCTGAGTAAGTGCTTTAGTACGTAAAGTACAACACAACAACAAAAGTCAGAGACTTAAAAGCACAAACAAGGGAAACAACATAAATAGAAGCACGCTAGGAAGCCTGCTCAGACACACAAACACAGGTCTGTTACAGCCTCAGAGCAAAGGAGGGATCTATTCATCCAGATAGCATTGCAAGACTGAGGCAATTTGTGCCCATTTGATGCGTAATGAGGTTCTTATCAGTAAGTGGCCAGAGAAATTGTGTGTAAAGTATAGCCTATTCAGCACAGACCTAACGCAGGAGCAATGAGCTCATCCCCAAACATCTACACCATAAACACACGTACAGCACAACAGGTTGAGAAAGAAGGATGATGGAAGAAGGTGAAAAATCTAACTAAAACCAGCCTCTGATATGATTTCTATCTGGTCCATACTAGTCATTTACATCTATTGAATGGTTGATCAGTTGGACCATTGGCAACAAATTAGCAACCATCTTTTGCTCAAACAGTAGAGAGCTGCACTTAGGACAAGGCCATGGTTTCGACTCCTAGTGAATGCATAAGTCATAAAATGTATACCTTGAATTCAATATACGTCCCTTTGGATAAAAGAGTCTGTAAATTGCACAAAAACGTAAATGTAAATCTTTCATAAACCAGGCCAACCGCCTTAAAATTGCATGACCTTGTTTTGCAGCAAGAGTGAAGGGGGAGTGAAATGAAACAGTATTGTTAATTGAGCAAACGAAAGAAAAGACAGTTGGGGTTAAAAGGAGAAAAGGATGATCTATTTATATCTACACCTCTTCCATCTTTCTAAATCACACTGTATGTGTAAAAGCATCTTGCTTCTTGTGACTCTTCGAGCGGAAGAGTCTCCCTGAACTCCTGCTGTGGCCCTTACAAAAAAAGCCAAGTGGCATGTGGCATCCTCCTGTTGCTCTCTTCAGTTCCCACACCTCTTAGTATCCTCCACCACCCCTCGTCCTGTTTACCCACCAGTGGGGGGCACGCCTCCCTCCTCTTGACTGAGATATAGATGAAAAGAACAAGAGACAGGAGGCAGAGAAGGAAAGCAGCAAGGTGTCAGACTCTTCGAAGGCAAGCATAGAAAGCAAACAAAGATGAAAAAATACCAATTCCATACCCGCCCATCTATTCCACAAAATGGTCCACAATATCATGGTGGGAGTTGACACTACAAAAGCTATGAATGGCTATACAATTTGTACCATTTATTTGAACCAAATAACATTCACAGCGCTGCCAAGTCAGTGAGAGCCACTTTGGCAGGAATCGATGGAGATACGTTTGGATCATCTTTATGAGCTCTCCAATGTGAGCAATCTGCCCCTGAAAATGCACCACTTCACTTTCGCAGCCATCAGAAAGACTGTTCCAGACAGAGCTAATATCCACCTCTCTATATAATAAAACCGCCTCTCACGGAGCGAGACGAATTAGGCCTATGAATTCTCCATTTTTTAACAGTTTTTTAGAGCTTGCACAGCACAAACATATGAAATCATGCTAATAAAGAAATTATCCGGCCCTTGCGTATACATCACAAGCATGGCGAGGGAGCACTGTCATAAATTCTATGGCAAGCAACTACAGGATGAGGCATTTAGGTGACCTCATCACCCTAGGCTATCGTAAAACCAAGCATCGCAGGATATCAGGGCACCATGCAGGAAATCAAGAGTGGAAGGTTATGCACTGTGGATTGACAGTCCATAGAAGAGTCTTCATGAGAGGAACAGGGCAGAGCGAGGTAAGTTTATTGCATTATGTTACATGCATTGCCTCACAGTTGCCTGAATCTAGTGGCCTTTGGGTCATAGATCAGTTTAGACTATGTTCTCATTTGCTATGAAATGGTCCTCTATAAAAGACCATTAAAAAGAGATGTTGAGTTTAATGACTTCACACCTTTCATACATTTGGACAAATTATGTCTTCAGCTAAGCCAGCCATAGAACATGTTAATATCAATATGTTTGACGTCAACCCTATGTTATTTTTAAGAAGAGTGGATTTAGTACTTCCGCATCTCTCAGTTGACTCATCGTGCCGAGCTGCAGAATCAAGTTGAGCTGTGTCATTGCGTTAGGATTGCGAAGATTTACCACAGAGAAATCCTTCCTCTCCCATTCAACGTCTTAGCTTGCCAATCCTGAAAGTTTTCTTGGGACTACATCAATGATGAGCTGATGCTTAGTGCGCGATTAGCTCGATTCAGCTCCCGCTGGCACTACAGTAAGATGCAATCCCTGAAAGAGGCATCAAAAGTCAGGAGATACAATGTTGGATTCACATATGGAATGAGAGGAGGGGGAGGAGAGATAATGACAGGGGAAGCTGAACTGAGATGGGTACGCATTAAAACCCTGAGCCATCCACGACTAGGCCGGAAAGCCTTTGATCCATATCCAAACTTCACAGGCCGCAATTCAGTAACTTGAAGACAACATTAAGCAAAGATTAGGCTAAAGTAGCTAAAGACTCTGAAAAGACTCTGGAAAGTTGTGTGAGGATGTAGAGAAGACGACACCTGAATGCATTCAGACCGAGTCACTTTGACAACGGGATAGATGTATTAGGATATCAGTTAACGGAAAAACCATCTGGAGGCCTGATAAAAGTGATTTGTATTTCCTCAGAAACCCAACAGAGAGTCAATAAAAGCGAGGTGGACTCTCCAAAGCTGCAGGGACGATCCGCTGAGACTGGTCGATCAATTAGCCAAAAAACAGACAATGGCTACCTTGGAGTTTTCTGTCCGTCGAGGCCAGCGCCTATTCCAGACAAATACATGCATGCCAGAATCCTGCAGGGATTAATGACATCAGTATGGATTCTGACCCCCTGGTGTGTGATGTTTTAGAAAAGGGATTACAGAACGAATGAAAATGAATCAGAAAACAGCTTGTACTCTGAAGACTACTAAAAAGGAGAGATTTAGCCAAATAGAAAAAAAAAAGAATGAGAGACGAGAGAAAATCCCTTTGGTTTGTAGCCATTTCATGGATCATGCATCTGCCGAATGATTTGTTAAATGAGAATTAGGTGATGGGATTGAAAGACTCACATTGTCTCTCTCTCCCTCTCTTTCCAATGTCCTTTCTCTGTCTTTATTCCCAACCCATCCACAAAGGTGCAGACGACAGGAATGTGATATTCCGCTAGGCCTTTCGCTTGAGGCTTACAGAAGAGAATCCACTGGGAAAAGTGGTCTGACTGCAGCCTATCATTGAACACAAAGTTCAAGTACTATGTCCAATAGTGAACTCTGAACTTTCGGAAGTGAACTTAAGCTCCTCAATGCAATTCTGTTCCCTGTAGGAGATAAGGATGGGCTGCTTGGTGTGGGAGTTCAAAGCCTTAGTTGGAAACATGTACGCTTTCTTAATGGCCAGAGAATCAGAGTCATGCCCCAGAAAATATCATCCTCTAAAAAATAATGCATGTCCGTCTGTCCATCACATTTATCCGTAGGGGGAGTCCGTGGATGATTAAAGATAGATCAAAGAGGTCTCCGTGTGCAAGTATCGAGGATTATGTCCTCTGAAAAGGAATGTGTGGTGATATGTGTTAGAGGTTTGGTGAAGTCTGTAGTCTTCTGCATAAGGTGATTATGTGCATTGGATCCAGATGTAAGCTACCATTAAACAAGTCAAAGGCGTGCACATGTGAGCAATGAAGAATGTTTAGTTGCAAGTAAAAATTGTTTTAGCTTATGAACACATGTGCATACACACACAAACACATAAATTGTTTTATCTTCAGCACAAATGAACCTTTGCAGCATGAAAAAACATACACAGATGCTGAGTTTGAGTGGTAGTCAGTTTGTGTTTGGGGAGTGTTTGATCACAGAGAAGTATTAAAAAAGCAAGCCTCTGTCAAACATAACTCAACTGAAATACCACAGTGCCCCCTTCTGTTCATATAATGAATTGCATCCTCAAACATATATTCCAATCCACTGGAACATACAAACACAATTTCAGAGGTGTCCCATCTTCTCGCATAAGGTTAATATCTAAGTTTAGATTTTAAAAGGCTTCAAAACAGAGCATTACTTCATTTCCATAACCAGTTGACAACAGTGTTTTGAATCTTGAGAAGCAGAGTCATTACAATTCTTCCATGTTGATTACTAGAACTAAGTGAAGAAAATACTATTTAACAACACTGAGAGAGGAGGTCTGATGAGTCTAATCAAATAAAATACAGCCAATGCACCACCATATGGTATATTTCTCTGGTACTAAATGTTGGTTTATGAATGTGCTGGTGTTCCACCCAGACTTCTTGGCTAGCTTAACCAGAAATATTTAGGGCTGAGGACAACCAGATGTAAATGGTATTTAGGGACCATATGGTTAAACCAGTAATCTAAATAACAGGGAGGGCATATCCCTCTCAATGTCTAGGATGGTTACGGCCCAACTAGACCAGCGCTAACTAGCATAAACCAGCCTGGATCAGGCTGTCAATTTAAACCGCTCTTTGCAGATGAGTCGGATCACTGCTATATGTTTGTTCGGTCTAAATCTGTGTTCTTGTAGAGAATGTGTTATCCCTCAGATGGCAACAACAGTTTTGCTCCTTTATGTTTCTGTCCCATCTTATCAGCGGAATACACAATCCGAACGTTTTCCTGAGTTTTCGTTACCCTGGAGATACCGCACATGATGTTGCTTATGGATGACACCTCGTATAACAGGTGCCATTATGTATAACAGCATGAGACGTAGTGCACCAACTGAGCAATACAAAACCACTTTATTTAGGCATGCGTTTGTGCGTGTGTGCTGTTTATGGTGCCGCCTCGATCTTTATCTTTTGTTTTTGAAATCAGCAGCATAATGATGCCATTCAGAGCCCGTTGACGCAGGAGAGGAAATGGCACATTTGGGGTTCTGTCGTTATCCCGTGCATATTGTGAGAGAGTGATTCACGCGACGAGCATTTCACTGGGAGTGATTACCTCAGTCGGGATGGGGCGTTTGAAATGGGACCTACTACTGTTTTAAACACATATGCACTACGAGGGCAAAAATGGATATGCACAATGCACACAAAACACAGATGGGTGTCTCTTCAAATACAAGCACTTTTATGGCCCAGATTTTTTGTTGTATGAAGGTCAGATTAAAACTTTTGGTAACACTTTAGTTTGGATCTAATTTTCATTATTAACTAGTTGCTTTTTAGCATGCATATTACCGGGATATTGTAGTACTGTCAAAAGTACCAAGTCGGTACTGAAATTTTAAAAAATGTGACGCTTTGAGCGCTGTTGAGCGGATTCATAAACACCTCTGATTGGCCATTGTGTTCACACGCTCATCAGATATGACTGTGATTGGCTACAATGATCAATGCTTCAAAAGCATGTTGTAAATAGACATCAATGACGCTCTTCACCGAGCGCTTACACAGATATATCCCGTTCCCACTTTCAAAACGCTTTTAAATTCAAACACTTCCGTTTGCTTTCAAATGCTTCCATGCACTGATCATTGTAGCCAATCACAGACACATCTGTTGAGCTCGTGAACACAATGGCCAATCAGAGGTTTACGAATCCGCACAACAGCGCTCAAAGTGTCACATTTTTAACATTTTCTTTTTACAACACTAATCCTACCCAATACATAAACTTAACAACTACCTTACTAACTATTAATAGGCAGTAATTAGGTGTTTATTGAGGAAAATTTGTAGTTAATAGTTAGATAAGAGTGAGAATTGGACCCTAAAGTGTGAGCAAACTTTTTTTTTCCCCATACCTTCATCACTTCTTTTCAAATGCCCTTTATGTATATATTTTATTTCACTCCAAATGAGTGAAATATAAACAATTTTAATATGTATTGTATATGTATATGTATATGTAGATAAAAATGCTAGCCATTTTACTTAAAACTCTTTAAAATATATTTATTAGTTAATAAACAATATATAATTTGAAATGTGGTAAAAATTACATTTGTTGGTTTAAAAAAAAAAAAAGGCATTTCAGAACAAAGAACTGACAGATTTAAAGGGATAGTTCCCCCAAAAATGAAAATTCTGTCATTAATTACCCTCACCCTCATGTCATTCCACACCCGTTCATCTTCGCAACATGTGATTTCAGTAAATGAGGCGTGATTTCACATGACTTTGGCAGTTTGATACATGCTCTGAACCACTGATTCGAAACAAAAGATTCGTAAAGCTTCAAAGCTTCATGAAGCAGTGTTTTGAAATCACCCATCACTAGATATTGGTGAATAAAGTCGTTATTTTGTTTGTTTTTTTGGCGCACAAAAAGTATTCTCGTCGCTTCATAACATTAAGGTTGAACCACTGTAGTCACATGAACTGTTTTAAATATGTCTTGCTGTCAATGCAGGCCTCACTGAGCCATTGGATTTTATCAAAAATATCTTAATTTGTGTTCAGAAGATGAACGAAGGTCTTACGGGTGTGGAACGACATGAGGGTGAATAATTAATAATAGAATTTTCATTTTTGTGTGAACTAACTCTCTGACTAATGTGAGTATAAACAAATTTGATGGAGTTTGTTTTGTAAAGGCTCACTGAATCAAAAGTAGACATAGTTGAAGTAATGCCCAGACCTAGTCATTGATTTAGGGTAGTTGGAGAGGTTCATGAAGAGAAAAGGAACAAGACACAGCCAAATATTTCATTTGTCTCTTTCTGCATGAGCAAACTGAGAATGTGAACATGGCGGTAAATATACAACACTTCCACCTGCCTGAATTTAATGTCAATGTGATGTGATGTGATTTAAGATGCACTCAGTATACGGCAATGAGTTTGCATCTTTCCCTCACACACACTCACATGCACTTTCCACCTGTCACGCCTACTGTCGCTTCCACGACGCCAACAAGCCAGAAAGTGCCAACGAGCGCATAAGGACTTTGAAATTCAAATCAATGGCAAGGTACACACACACAAACTAGAACTCGGCTATGAATCAAAACAACGAGGGACCGCACAGCAGTCTTCGGTCCCTTCTGAAATGCGAACAGACCAAACTAATTAAAGTTCAGGTGACAAGTGCAAAACACTGCAGAGCTCCTGGCTTCTATGTGATCCAAACAATCTGGCGTGAGTCGTGACAAGCCGAGTAAAACCGTGCGGGAGAAATACACAAGGGTTCAAAAAGTAACATGTTCGGCAGGCAAACAACAGCACGAGCAAGCTAAACCAGGTTTATTCTTTAGTAAAGAACTAAGGGAAGCTCAGTAAAGCGAGACGGTTATGTTTCCTTGATTGCTGGAACATTTGTATGTTGTTAAAAATACAGAGAGCACACTTTTAGCATGTTAGCATTTAGCACATATGCAACCGTTTTTAAGGTGTTTATGCGGGCTATGCAAGTTCACGTCATAATGAACCAATAGGAGTTCAGAGATTTTGACAAATCCTGCCAGCTGGCAGATTCTTCAGCATATGCATATAGAAATATGAGGCAAGGACAAGGCTTGCTGCTCTAACAGCAGGTTCTTGAGCAGATGTGGAGACTGATACCGTTCTGAATCGTCTCTCAACAGCAGGGTCACAGTGAGATCAGTGCTCGGGTCAAGGGCCCGTTGGTCACTGTGGGGACGGAGGGGACATCGCAGAGGTTATTAAGCACAAAACTCAACAGGAAGACGAGAGGAGCTCTGGCCTACATCAAAGAGCTTGGAAGCAGGAACACACATCAGCTGGAGACGCGAGAGGAGACGGCCTCATCCAGACAGCAGGTAGAAGTCAATGTGACATTAACGTCTAGGTCGACAAAACAAGTCAGTGTACAATGGCAAATCCATTCAGATGTGTAACGTCATAAATAAACTCCAGTTTATAAAACGGGTACTTCTGGCTCTATAATCTGGCTGATTGAGTCATAGAACAGTCAAATAAAAGGCAACACACACAGAGAGAGAAACAGACACACACACTTGTGACTGCATATCATTTAAATTCTATAATAAAGAGTTTCTAAGTTGATTGGCAAACCTAAAAAACCTTCTGCTAGGATAGTACACTACATTATGTGGCATAAACATTGTTTATATTGGTTTATTATTACTATTATAGTAGTAATAATGGTAATAATAAACATTACTACATTTTTTTTTCTTTTAATTGTTGCTGCCATTTTATAAAAGCAATATGCTATATTTCATGCAAAAACAAAACAAAACAAAATGGTCATAAAATAATGGCCAAAATGGTCAAAAAAATTTATAAAATTAAAAAAAAAACTGTTTTACCCTTGTCTCAGAACCAAACTTTGAATAAACTATGTAAATACATCATAGAAATTTAGAAACTGAAATATTTGGCCGAAAATTAATCGCAATTTTTTCAAATTATGGAAAAATGAAATAAATAATAATAAAAAAAAATATATATATATATATATATATTTATATTTATATTTATATGAAGAAATATTACATTTTATTTTTCTAAATTTAATTAGTTTTTTTTCATAATTTTTACAAATTATATATATATATTTTTTTTTTCATAATTTGAAGAAATATTAAATTTAGAAAAATAAAATAAATAAATAAAATAAAATGGTCAGATAATTTTTTTATAAAATAAAGAAAACAGTTTTACCCTTGTCTCAGACCCAAACTGTGAATAAACTATGAAAATCCATCATAATAATTTAAAACTGAAAATAATTTAAAACTGAAATATTTGGCCGAAAATTAATTGCAATTTCTTCAAAATAAAACTATATATATATATATATATATTTTATTATTTTATTTTTTTTCTGTTTCCATAATTTGAAGAAATTATATTAAATTTAGAAACTGAAATATTTGGCCAAAAATTAATTGCAATTTTTTTCACATTATGGAGAAAAAAAAATAAAAAATATATATATATACATTTTTTATATATATATACACACACACACACACACACACACACATACATACATATTTAAGCAGCCATCTATTTAAAAAAAAATGGCCTACATATACATAGGGGCTCAACAATGTGCACTTGCTTTGATCATTGGGGTGTTGTTGTCCCAAAGACCTGGCAACCGTGCGTTAGTGTTTTTACCACAGTAAAATCACTGTTATCCACAACCTCTCACGCATTACCTGTAACCAACAGCATAACGCTATGATTATGTACAGTAAATACACAAATATTGTTGTTCATAAACCATGAAAACACAGAGGGTCTGTTGCACCAGTGTTGTTCACAGTTGCATCACACAGTCGACAAGTGTCCAAGGCCAGAAACACGCCGGCACTCGCAGGCGGGGAATTAGGAAGCCTGATATACATAGAGAATTAAACAACATATAGTTCCAAGACTTTCTGGAGGCGTATGAGAAACATTCACTATATAATCAGGAAGAGGAAACAGAGACGGGTGGACACACACAACACTGCGTTACGTGATTGCATTGTTTATAATATCCACTGCGGGTTTGACTCTAAATGAGTTCGTTTAAAAATGACTCCCCCCAGGGGTCCAAAGACACAACAACACGCGAGCGCTTTACTCCCTGATTGCGACATGTACAGCGAGTGTGTGTTCTGTGAGCGTGTGAATGCGTGTGGGTGTGTGTGTATGAGTAATTAAGTCACCGTGCACGGAACAATGCCGGAGCAACAGCTGCATGTGTACGGCGCGAGGATAAGAGGTTCACGTGTGGGATACGCTGATGCGCTGAGCTCCATAATACGCTTGATTTAATGAGCGTGGGTGAGCTGATAATTACTGCAGAATTTGCTCTAATGAATCAGATGGAGGGTGTGTCGGAACACTCGGGCTCTTTATCAAAGAGCGGCACGGCGTTCCGCGGGCTGAGTTTGCGGAAAGATGCATTCATAGAAAGCGTAGGGGTGAAGCGATTAAGCTTTAATGAAGGTTATGCTGTTTAAAACACTTCAAAACTGTCATCGTTACGGTTTACAACAATGCTGAAAAGAATCAAGGTCTTTGCTGCCTTGTCGACTCTCAAAGGCCCTGTTTACACCTACGATTAAAGGGATAGTTCACCGTAAATACAAAGTCTGTCATCATTTACCATATTCGTATGCCTTTCTTTCCTATGCGAAACACAATAATACAATTCACATGGACTCACCAAAACTGGACAATAGAAGACTGGAAAAAGTGTTGCCTGGTCTGATGAGTCTGGATTTCTGCTGTGACATTCAGATGTAGGGTCAGACTTTGGCTTAAACAACATGAAAGCATTGATCCATCTTGCCTTATATCAGCGGTTCAGGCTGCTGGTGGTGTAATGGTGTGAAGGATATTTTCTTGACACACTTTGGGCCTCTTAATACCAACTGAGGATCGTTTAAACACCACAGCCTACCTGAGTATTATTGCTGACCACGTCCATCCCTTTATGACCACAGTGGACCATCTTCTGATCTACTTCCAGCAGGATAACATGGCATGTCACAAAGCTCAAATCATCTCCAACTGGTTTCTTGAACATGACAGTGAGTTCACTAAACTCAAACTGACTCCACAGTCACCAGATCTCAGTCCAATAAAGCAGCTTTGGGATGTGCTGGAACGGGAAATTCACAGCCGACAAATCTGCAGCAACTGTGTGATTGTATCATGTCAATATGGACCAAAATCTGTTTCCAGCACCTTGTTGAATCTATTTCATGAAGAATTAAGGCAGATCTGAAGACAAAAAAATGGGTCCAGTAAGTGGCTGTTGAGTGTGTGTATGTATATATATATATATATATATATATATATATATATATATATATATATATACACACACATACACACACTCATGTATATGAGTATATGATCACCAGAGATCAGGTATAAATACATCAAATACAAAATACACCACAAGAGATTCTGCAAAATCTGAATAGGGGTTGTTGCAGTGTTCTTGGAGACTTCAAAAAAAAAAATCTCTCCAGAGAACAAGAACAAAAGCTATAATGACTAACATAAGGCCTCATGGGGCTTGAAGATAAAAAGCAAAATAACATTTGAACAGCATTTCCATACAACACTCCAAAACAGTCTCTTACTGTTCATAATAGAGCTCTTTTAAATCATTTTTTCTCATTCTGCTTTCTAAAGTTTTCACACTTTTTGAACAATTAATTCCCATCATTTACGATTAAAGGAATTTAAGAAATGACTCAAAATCAATGCGTTTGATAATCTTCCTTTGAAGGGCTATCTGGCCCTTCCCCTTCCCCCTAGCACTCCAGCCAAAAGAGAATCGAGACACCCCTACCCCTTCACGTGAATGCGCAAAATGAAGGGGTAGGGGTAAGGGGTAGAATTGGGATTGGGCCTTACTCAGATCCATTTGTGAACCTGTTTGACTAATTCACTGAAAAACAACCGACTCACGATTTGCTCAATAAATAACATTACCATGACTTTTTTTTCAGGCCTCAAAAACAAGATTTGCTTGACAAGTAAATAAATAAAAGTCAGTCAGGCTGTTTTCTATGTAGAGATGCTCTTCCAATGATCAAAACCAGTCTCCATAAAGCAGCGTGTTCAGCCTCCACCCAGCTACAGGTAAACATGACAAGCCACACGCATTCTGCATACAGAGGCAAACGTCACTCTCAGAGACTGTTGCACAGCACAGCTGCTGTCAACCCACCCCACCCTCCATCAGCCAGACCCCTGCCTCCCCTCCAACCTCTCCACCCCCACCCTCGCCTGCCAACCGCCATGACTTTGGTGAGGTTCTTAGTGTGACAGCACGCCAAACTACATGAGCCCATCTGCATGCTTTATTCTCGCAAACATGTCTGGAATTAAAAATAGACCGGTGTGTTTCCAACAGGAGCAGAACAAGTCAAAAGCTCTGGAACATACAGCTTTTTAAGATATATATATATATATATATATAAAACTGTATGTTATCGTTTGTTTGTTTGATTTTTGGTGACTTTTTGGTGATGTTGTTTTAGTGAAATATTTCTGTTATTAAAAAGTTAATTAAATTTTTCATCAAATTTTTGCAATTTTAATTTTGCAGTGCATTTGTCAGTATAAAAGATTACAAAAAGACATGAACATTTTATATTTCTTAGCAACCATAAACTTCGAAATCGAATATCAAAAAAATAAAATGTACATTAACAATATGTAACCACATTTTCTCCTTAAATCGCTTTATATACAGTATAAATATAGAGAATAAATGTACAATATTTACCTCCTAAAATACCGTAAAAACAGTTAAATATTATTAAAATTCTAAATAACTGTATTCTACTGTAATACATTGTAAACTGTAATTTATTCTTGTGATCAAAGCTGAATTTTCAGCTTCATTACTCCAGTCTTCAGTGTCACATGATCCTTCAGAAATCATTTAAATATGATGATTTGATGCTTGAAAACAGTTGTGCTGCTTTATATTTTTGTGGAAACCGTCATACATGGGTCAGTGACGAATAAGGTTTTTAAAAGTGTAAAAAAACAAAAAAACAAAAAAAAAAACAATGGAGATATAATTAATTTTGAAGTTTTATTAAGTGTTAACAATGAGATTATGTGGTTTTTTATAATCAATTGACACGGCTTTTGTCATTTTTTTACAAGATGGACAAAATTTGTCAACAAAAAAGTCATTCGGTTTAAACAAAGTTTCGGTTTTACCGAATGACACATTTGGTTATACCGAATGACGATATTTTCAAACAATGCTAACAGACTGATATCTAGCTAGCTAGCTAATTAGTTAACTAGCTAGCTAGTTATTTAGTACAAATTTTTCAAATATTACAACATTTTCCATGTTTTATAGCGGTTGTACCGAATGACCTGATGTTTCGGGACATGCGTATGAGCAAGTGAAAACATGAATTTTTCAAATAGTTACAAGAGAGTTAGTTACTTTGCTTCATGACCATGTGGTACTTTGCAGGTGTCTGAATGATGTCACATCCTGTCACATGATACTGAGTGCATGACTTGATCCAAAATAGTCCCTTTATATTGGTTACTCCGAATGACATCAACGAAATTCATTTTTCCGGACATTCTTTCTCATAACAAATCAACGACTTCTACACATAATTTTAATGCCATTTTGCACTATGTTGATATATGATGTTATAAAATCATGCCAGAATAAAAAAATATATACATTTATTACATTTTAAGATATTTTAATCACAAATGAAACGGTTGCATTGGCCTTTGGACAATTAAACCGAAAGACCTTTTGACACTTCAAAATCTTTAAAATACCTTCATATGTAGCAAAATATAATTAAAACTTTTTGGATTCAATAAAAGAGATCTAGTTGAACTACCTTACATACTCTGGATGTCATATCTTTGTTTTTAATTATTATTAAGGCTTTTGGACAAAAAAAATGACCCGTCACATCAATGACCCACATATTTTTTTCAGGATTCTTTGATGAATAGAAAATTCAAAAGAACAGAAATTATTTGAAATATATATCTTTTGTAACATTACAAATGTCTCATAATCTATCAAATTTACAACATTTACAAGCAACAGTTTGAAAGAATATCATGAATCCTCTACCTTTAAACTCTTTAATTAGAAGGTGGTTTGTTTTTAATCAAACAGTTAAACATATGTTGCATGCACAATTAACACTTCTGAAATTGCATAAGCAACACATGAAATTCATAAGCAGTTTCCAAGCAACAGTTCAAATAGGAATATCGTGAAGAACAAATGCTGCGCTCTCAGTGCGCATGGACATGCTGAGGGACAGCTTTGCATGGTAGAGTTCCTCCAGAGCTCTCTGACAGCCCAGATCAATAGCTGAGACTTCTGAGGCCTAGCTGGAGTGAGGCACAATTCATTCCCTGACTGGAGATCAATACGAGATTAGAGAGAAGCCGAGGCCCCATCCTCAACACTGCCTCTCTCCTCTACTTCTTTTTCCCTTCTCTCTCTCACTTCAAATGTCATTGGTATATCTACTCCCTGGCTCTCTTTTTCTCTTCTCCACTGTTTTTCTTTTTTTTCTGCACCTATCCCCTAGTAAAAAGAGGCAGAAGGATATGAAAAACAGGAGAGAAGTGCATAGGGAACGTGCCTTAGATGATCAGGAGAGGTGAGCAGCTGTGCACTAGAGCCCGTGAGCCGCGTTTGGAGCTCCAGCCGTGTTTTGACATGCAATCAGATCAGTTTTCTTCCCAGGCTTTAGCACTGCCGTGAGCTAACCGTGCAAGCAGAGACTACGTTCACTTCTTCTTCAGCAGAGTTACACGAGAACCCATGCGAGCTTTCTTGCTAAGCAAGATTCTCTTCAAACCGTTGCTGTGTCGCTTGACAAAAACCAGATATACTTCAAGCGAAATCGAAAAACGAACCTGTGACGTCATTTTGAACAAAAACAGGCCAAAACAAAGTTCGTTTTGAGTTCATTTTGGGAGTTTGAAACAGCTTGCCAAAATAAACTTTCCGGAAAATTTTGCTCCGGCTAGTAAACAGGGCTGTCAAAATGGCTGAAAAACTAAATTAAAAATGTTTAAATTAAATATTACTAATATTCTTCATATAGTGGACTTCAACGGTTACCAGTGGTTAGAAGGTCCAAATTGCAGTTTCAGTGCAGCTTCGAAGGGCTCTACACAATCCCAGATGAGAAATAAGGGTCTTGTCTAGCAAAACGATCTGTCATTTTCTAGAAAAAAATCTTTAATTCATATACTTTTTAACCACAAATGCTCGTCTTGCACTGCTCTGTGATGCACGTCCACGACTTCACACAATACGTAATCACGTTGAAGCTGCATTGAAACTGCAATTTGGGCCTTCAACTCATTGAACCCTGTTGAAGTCCACTATATGGAGAAAAATCCTGGAATGTTTTCCTCAAAAACCTTAATTTCTTTTTGACTATAGAAAGAAAGACATAAACATCTTGGATGACATTGGGTGAAATTTTAATTCTGATGTGAACTAATCCTTTAATACAAAGAGCTGAAGCACCGATCACAAACTACTTTTTTTAGCATTTAAAAACATGAGATACAGTGGAAAGAAAAATTGAGACACCTTTTAACATGGTTTTCTAAACATTCAACGCTCTTGTGCGAGACGCGAGTGCAACGGTCAAAGATGTCCGTCTAGCGCATGTTTAAACAATAGAAAAGCAGCGCAGAAAATGTGTGATGTGACTGGAGTGCTGAATTGCAGAGCTGGTGCAAGCATATCCACGTCGATATGATCAGATGCTTTCTTAAAAGCCGTTTTCTCACTGCTGTCATTTTTGTTGTATTTATTTTGTTATTTGGTAAGAAAGCACACACAACATATTTACATATTCATCTAAACGACAACAGTAGGCGTCTAGATGAATATTCGCTAACAGTATATCACTGCAAAGGTATTTCAAACTTTTTACCCCTAAAGCAAAGAACTTCGGCGTGAGTATATCGGGCCCTTAAAAGAGAAAACTGACAGTAGAACAATTCACGACCCCATAGCACCCCTTCTGGCGACACTGAGAATGCAATGTAATATTTCAGATCGCGACGCATGAAATAGAGTATGTAGGGACAACATGTTGACCCAAGGAGGATCCAAACATCACTGATTGTGAAAATCAGGAGAAATTTCTCAAATTTAGATTAACATTTTATATTAACATTATGAATTTATTGTGTATAATTTATTGTTGTTTTTTTCAGAGCAGAAGCTCTGGAGCATGACACTGTTTGTCATATTCAAAATGGTAAATAATTCCAAAATAGTTTTAAAAGTCTCGAGCGCTCTTTCTGGGGATAGGTGTTGTGTAGAAATCTCAGATCTTCCTGTGGAAATGTGAATCGGTGCAGGCCTGTCGATGAGGGAGAAGACCTGAGTGGAGAATGTCTGTCTGTAACAGTCACTCACAGTACGGCTCTGACAGCTGGGGTTTTCTCAACAGATTAAAGGAAGGAAGGAAGACAGGATGTCTGAACGCATAAGATGTGGAGCGTCTGGATCGCTGCAGAGTTCTCAGTGACAAGTGCTATCGTATACTTTTTCCAGAAGCTCCTGAGAGGCAGATTCTCAGACATGGAGGTGGATTCGCCCGGACGACATCCTGAGAAACAGACCAGGCTGGGCTCACCTCAGTTATGATCTACCTTGTTAAATATTTTAGTGTGAATTTAAAGTAAATTCCTGATGTTGTATTTTTACAGTAGTAAAAGTGTATATATATATATATATATAAAAATGTATAAATGTCTTTACTGTCACTTTTGATCAATTTAATGCATCCTCGAGCAATAAAAATAAATGAAGCCCAAGTTGCCAACAGAAATCACTATAATTCTGACTTTAAATGAAAGATGTTTAAAAAGTTTGAACTATTTTCACACGAAGAACTGAAAAAAGGTTTTTTGTCAGTAATTCATTATGTGACCACAGAAATGACCTAAATATATTAATTTCACAGTAAAAATCAGAATATTATGGAAGCTTGTTTCCGCCACAGAACAAAAAATACAAAAGTTAATTGTGACTTCTCATAACTCTGACTTTTTTCTCGCAATTGCAATATATAAACTCCCAATTGCGAGCTATAAAGTCAGAATTGCGAGATATAAACTTGCAATTCTGAGAAACAAGTCAGAATTGAAAGACAAACTCGCAATTGCGAGGAAAAAAAGTAGATTTTTTTTTTTTCAGTGGTGGAAACAAGCTTCCATAGAATACACTATTGTATTGCAGTAAATTACTGTTTACTCTTTTAAAATCATGGCAATTTTTCTTTGTGTGCTGGTTATCATCAGAGTTGGCATGATGAGGGAAAGGTAGAGTTGACTGATCCACAGAAAGCGGGGTGAACATGGTTAGATCTGTTACTGCCGCTCATGGTGGGAGGGTCGTCTCTGAGGGTGTATGAGGACAAAGTGCTTCTCTCTCTCTCTTCCTCTCGGCACTAATAAGACTCGGATCTCTCAGGGGAAAGGGGATGGAATGGGGTGAGAGAAGGCGGCCCGAGCAGAGGAGGGGGTTGAAGTGGTCTGGGTTTGACGTTTGGGATGAGGGGGGCGGAACTGGGCTGGTTTGGATCTGTCAACAGCACACTGACAGATCAGCATTAGCACTGAAGTACAGGGCTTGTCATGTTGTTTCTCTTCAAGCGCACACACACGAAACACACATACCCATATGCTAACGCAGTCACACGCCACTGAACCATCTCGAAAATGAGATGGAGCTCAAATAAGTTCAGAGATTCATTATACAGCCAATCTCAGTCAAACACACTCAATATAAGCCCTTGATTCAGGCCAATTCTCTGCCGCTGCTGTTTCCGCATGAGTGCATCTCATTCTCCCCGTGCTGAATATGAAATCTGGTGAGAGCTCAGATCAGCCACATTAGGTTATATTGCCCTTAACTCTGACCTTGCGCTATATTTGATTTGCAAGAATGTTGTAGCCGCGTAAAACATTATGCTCAACACTAAATATCGAACACAGCAGGTTTGAACGGTTTATGGGAATAGCGAAAACTGGAATTGAAATAATACAGTAAGTCTGATATTACCCAGCTAACAACACTCTAAAAAATAATTTGTTGGTTAAAAAAAAAAAAAAAGTGACGCAACAGTTTGCATAATTTTTTTTGAGTTATGACCAGTTTGAGTGAATTTATGTTCAACCAACAAGCTACATTGAGTTAGAGGAACTTAATTTGTAGAATAAACACAAATTTAAGTTGATTACTCAAAAAAATTAAGTCGCTGTAGCCCTGGAAACAATTATTCTTATCTATTTCAGTTCAGATCAACAGCTATCATAGCACATGCTAACATAACTTATTTAACATGTATATTTAATGAACAAGTAAGATATTACTTGTCATTGGCATTAGCACAGTCATTGCTTATAGAGTCAATGTAGTGTTTACCTTCATGTACAGTGCATCCGGAAAGTATTTACAGCACTTCACTTTTTCCACATTTTGTTATGTTACAGCCTTATTCCAAACTGGATTAAATTCATTATTTTCCTTAAAATTCTACAAACAATGCTCCATAATGACAACATGAAAGAAGTTTGTTTGAAATCTTTGCAAATTTATTAAAAATTAAAAAAAATTACATGTACATAAGTATTCACAGTCTTTGCTCAATACTTTCTTGAAGCACCTTTGGCACCAATTACAGCCTCAAGTCTTTTTGAGTATGATGGTACAAGCTTGGCACACCTATTTTTTGGCAGTTTCTCCCATTCTTCTTTGCAGGACCTCTCAAGATCCATCAGGTTGGATGGGGAGCGTCGGTGCATAGCCATTTTCAGATCTCTCCAGAGATGTTCAATCGGGTTCAAGTCTGGGCTCTGACTGGGCCACTCAAGGACATTCACAGAGTTGTCCCGTAGCCACTCCTTTGTTATCTTGGCTGTGTGCTTAGGGTCGTTGTCCTGTTGGAAGATGAACCTTCACCCCAGTCTGAGATCCAGAGCGCTCTGGAGCAGGTTTTCATCGAGGATGTCTCTGTATATTGCTGCTTTCATCTTTCCCTCGATCTGGACTAGTCTCCCAGTTCCTGCCGCTGGAAAACATCCCCACAGCATGATGCTGCCACCACCATGCTTCACTGTAGGGATGGTTTTGGCCAGGTGATGAGCGGTGCCTGGTTTCCTCCAAGCATGACGCTTGCTATTCAGGCCAAAGAGTTCAATCTTTGCTTCATCAGACCAGAGAATTTTGTTTCTCATGGTCTGAGAGTCCTTCAGGTGCCTTTTGACAAACTCCAGACTGAGGAGTGGCTTCCATCTGGCCACTTTACCATACAGGCCTGATTGGTGGAGCCATGGCTTGGTTTTTGCTCTGACATGCACTGTTAACTGTGGGACCTTATATAGACAGGTGTGTGGCCTTCTAAATCATGTCCAATCAACTGAATTTACCACAGGTGGACTCCAATAAAGTTGTAGAAACATCTCAAGGATGATTAGTGGAAACAGGATTCACCTGAGCTCAATTCTGAGTGTCATGGCAAAGGCTGTGAATACTTATGTACATGTGATTTTTGTTTTGTTTTGTTTTTAATAAATTTGCAAAGATTTCAAACAAACTTCTTTCACGTTGTCATTATGGGGTATTATTTGTAGAATTTTGAGGAAAACAATGAATTTTATCGAGTTTGGAATAAGGCTGTAACATAAAAAGCGCTGTGAATACTTTCCGGATGCACTGTAACGTTGAGAGAACCTCACCACAACGTTAGCCAAAGTTCTAAGAACATTCCCTGTTAAAAGGATAAACACAAAATGATAGCATTTTTTTAGCTTTTATCACAATTATCTGGCAAACCACGAAAGTTAATGCTCACATTTAGCTGCTAATAGTTCACAATCAACAATTCTGTACCACAAAAGTGTATACAAGTCGTTTAGTTTCAATGAGATTTGGCAAATTTCATGTGACAATTAATGTATGTATTTGCATTTACGGTAAAATTACAGCTGTCTCTCTGGAGGCTTAGCTTAGCAAACACTGTAAGAGAATGAGATAATGCTAGGTGACGAAAAGACAAAAGTGAGGTAATAAAAATAACAACCACATTGCCTTAATTAAAAATGAACTGTCTTAAGGTTCTTCATTTAAGATATTATTCCCCATACATTTTAATTCACAGTGACAGTCAAGGGCTGCAGTCACACTAGTTGTGTTTGTGTCCAAAGACAGACTAACAGAATTAAAGCAGCGACAGAAGGAGGGTGAAAGTGAGCTTCTAGCCACAAACAGCCGCAGTCTTGTCTAAAGAGAGCTGTTAAATTTGGCAGTGTGACCTACATCTGCCCCGACAGAACATGAATGCTAAACTGAAGAGATATTAGAGCTAAATCATTTTAGAAAAGGCTTAGGGCACTAACCTCTCTATTAGCACTGAAACAGAACTGACACTGAACTGTCACACAGGAAACCAACAACATTGCACACATCCTTAGAAGGACGTTTTATGGTATTTTAGTTTTGTGACACTGCTTTACAGTGATTTTACCATAGTTAAAACATGTTATGAGGTACAACATGAAGTGGATTATAAAAACAACAGCATCTCTTTTTGTGTTTCACAGAAGAAAGTCATACAGCTGCGAAATAACATTAGGGAACTGTAACAGAACTGTAATTTTCCGTTCCCTTTAACCCCTTGTCTATATAATTATTTATTGATTTATTTTCTCAGGTTTACAGCAAGTCACAATATTGGTTAACACATCTGTAATTATTGCCCTGTGCACATTATTACTTAATACACTGTCAAAAATTTCCATATTAGATAATGTTAGATGACATTTTTCCTGGTAAAGCCTCTCGCAATCCCAAACCCAAACTCTCTTCGCCAACAAAAACTATTTTTTGGCCCCGTTTCATCTGCATATTTCACACACACTGTTGTGACGGCATCCATGGAAACTGTCAAGTTCTGACCTGTCAAAAAACTCATGAACAAATCAGTAAATCAGAACTGAACTTAATTATGTCGTAGAAAATGACACTACAAAAACACGATAACTGACTGTGCACTCACGGGTTTGTAGTGCAGGTTGAATATATAAATATATATGAATAGTATAAGTAAAATATACATTTTAATTATTTTGCAATGTTATTTTTATTGACCTCTACAAGGAGCAGTGAATTCAAGTTTAGCTATTAATAGCTATTAATAGCATTTAATAGCCCACACACCCTAAGTGACATCAGCACAAAAGGAAACTCGTTATGGGAAGATCAAGTCGTTATATTTATTTAGAAAAACATTCCCTGATGAGTCGCTAACAATAAGACCAGGATCTTGCATTAACAAAATAAACAGGGTTAATTTTGATTTCATGCTGACTGCATCTGTAGATTTTACTGTAAACAAGATAACAAGGCTAGAGAAACACTGCCCCCATGAGGACAGAGCAGGTATTATATAAACACACCCAACTTTAGTCTACATCAGGGGTGTCCAAACCTGCTCCTGGAGGGTCACTGTCCTGCAGAGTTTAGTTCAACACACCTGTAGTGTGTTTCTAGTATGCCTGGTAAGACCTTGATTAGCTGGTTCAGGTGTTTTTATTTGGGGTTGGAGCTAAACTCTGCAGGACACTGGCCCAACAGTAACAGGATTGAACACTCCTGGTCTTACATAGCCAGTGAAATTATAATCTTCATTTTATTTAGTAAAAAAGTTTATTTCATAAGCTAGTTTGAGATAGGAATCTTGGGTAGTAGGGGTGTGACAAGTCAGTTAGCCCACGAGACGAGACGAGACACGATACTGAGTTCACGAGAATGAGACGAGATTTTTACACAGAATTTTTAAGAAATCCTCAATGACGAAATACATGACTAGAAAAAATAGTCTGCAGTTGCATTTGAAATGTTTAACTGATCGTCTTGAAATGAATGTCATTTCAGTTCTACTTTCTGAGTATGAATTATCATATGCAGTGAAAGACAATACTCAAGCACTGTAAAAGGTTTTGCTCAAACTCAACTGTCTCTTCAGACCTTAGAACTGTACATGATTTATGAGATTCTACAACTTACGACCTTCTAACTGAACTCATTTCAACAAATTGATCATTGAAATAAAAACTATGAATGAATGAATAACACAGTTTTCTATTAGTCTTATTAAGTGCAAACAATAAGTGCGACCATGATCAAAGTACTCTCTCAATATTCAAAGAGCAAATAGAGACTAACAGAGCTAAGAGATGGTTACAACTACACAACTAAGCCTAAGATAGCTTTCATATTGGGAGATATTTGCCTGAATCAGGGAGCTGCTTTCAAAACACGTGGTATTAAAATCGCGTTTGAATGCGCGCTCGCGTTTTACTTTCACTTTCGTTTTCACGAGCTTACTCTGTGAATAGGGAGCGGTGGTGCTGAACATGCATGCTACAAGATAAGACATTTGTCAGATGCTTTTAGGCTCTGTTGTGTAACTAATACTCCGCCATGGTCTTGTCCGTCATCTCGTCACTTACTCTCGTCACGTGATCAGTGAGCTCTGATTCCTGCTGCACTACATACGGCTCTGCAGCTCGTGTTGGATGAGCTGGATGGGATTGAATCGACCGTCATCCAACTGAATTAAATAGTTTTTATTTCTATAAAAAGCAAAACGACAGTGGAGGTGCAATGTAAATGTAGTGGTGGCATATTCTATCCTGATTTCACTTTCACACTTTGTCATGGCAATATCGCGAGACAGCTTTTCACCTCGATGAGAAATCTCATCACATTTTAATCTTGCGAGATCTCATCACACCCCTATTAGGTAGTAAGTAATTACCAGCTCATCTTTTTTTGGTGTGTGCGTGTGTGTGTTTGAGTCCTCCTGCACTCCAGGGTGATTGGGAGACCCCAGCAGGGCGTCTAGGCCTGTCTCCTCTGTTTTAGAGCACCCTTAGTATCTGACCTCATTCTGCCTATCTGAGCATATCTGCATGTGTGTGTGTGTGTGTGTGTGTGTGTGTGTGTGTGTGTGTGTGTGTGTGTGTGTGTGTGTGCGTGTGCGTGTGCGTGTGCGTGTGTGGCTTCCACTCCTTCCAGACGAGCCGTTGCTAATAGGCTGTTTGGCAGAGTGTTTTATTACCAGAGCACTATCAGAGCTGACAGCTGTCAGCTGAGACAAACATCTCTGCATGACTGTACTGTGTATGTGTGTGTGTGTTTCACCAGAATTCAGAGATTACACCAAATGCCCCAGAGATAAAGACACTGGAGTTAGTGAGCAGATTTGGCATCATGTACCATCCAGAGACCCTGACAGAAAGAGCTTACAGCAGGAGAAACTTCAACCGAATGTCTGCGAAATTTAGTTGATTTTAACCTTGAAAACCAAATTTGTTGTTGTTGTTGTTTTGGTCTTGTGCTGGATTTGGGATTCAAAAAAAAAAAAAAAAAAATAGATTATTTTTTATGGAATGTATTCAAGGTTTACTCTGAACCATAACCATAGTTTCCATTGACTCAACAAAGTTGAAAAATGCTTAGCTTTATTCAAATGAGCACCAATGGATTTGAAGAAACTGGAGATGGAAAGGTTCAAATCCAGGTAAATAATACAAATATTATGCTTTAAATATTAAGAAGTTAGTTGTCATTCTATGTCAAAATGATGTTCCAAGAATCTTTCTCTGAGAACATTTTTTTCCCAACATTATGAGAACATCCATCAAACATTAACATAAGAACATTTAAAGAATGTTGCTCTGCGTTTTCTCCCAATGTCATGAGAACATTTCACAATTCTGTCAACATCATGAAACATTTATTATCATTATTTTAAGAACACTTTACGCTTACATTTACATACCGTTAGTGACAGTTGTAGGAACGTTCCCCATTAGTTGTCATTCTAATGTTAAAAGGATGTTCCAAGAATGTTTTTCTAAGAACATTTTCTGCCAACATCATGTGAATGTTCATCAAATATTAATAACATCATTAAACACTGCAAGAATGTTGTTCTAAGAATATTTTCTCCCTGCGTTATGAAAACATTTAGTAAGTCTATGAATGTTTCATCCTAACATTTACATAACCTTTATATAACTTCAATAAAACCTGTAGGAACGTTCCATGTTAGTTTGAATCCTGCTTCATATAACCATATCCAAATATTTATCATTAAATATGCTTTAATTGGTTATGATTGCATCATGAAGCATTTTTGTTTCAGTGTGGACATACGAATTACTTGTTGCTTGGAACTCGTTGCATCACACATTGATTTATTATTTTTTTAATCGCATCTTGAAAACAGCAAGTCCATAGTGTGAATTTTAAGTTTCATTCAATAAAGCAGATCTTTAAAACTCTTTAAAAACCTTGTCACTCTACATTTAACTTTCAGTTTCTTCACTGGACTCTTTCATTTCATCAGTTTCTGTCTTCATGATCCAACAGTCCAGTTATTATAACTTAAAAAAAAAAAAATGTTAAATTAAAATAGTTTTCATTGATTGAAATAAAGCTGAAAAATAAAATAAAATAAAATAAAATAAAATAAAATAAAATAAAATCCTGGGTATACTTCGTTTTTTTACGGTCGAGCGCACAGACTTGCAAAATCTACTTAATTTGACTCGTACACAGGTGTTCAACGCATGTGCAGTTTTGAGCAATCTCTCACCACGAGTTACAACCCGTGTAAACATCTTTGTATTCTTTAATGCTAGAGTTGTACAAATGAGAGTATTTTCTAACCTCTTCACACAATCTCTCGTCTATGTAGGCCTCCATTGTCGCTGTAGCTTGCATGCGTTCCGGTCTGTTCTGTTTATGCAGTTTTTCTTCGACTACCTTGTGAATCGACGCCCCCAGGTCATGGTTGCCACCTTGTGGATAAAGTAATTACTGCAAAAAAAAATTGAATGTGCATTTGCGACCTGCGCATACAAAGTACGTGCGGTTACAAAAATATGGCGATGACGAAATTCACGACAAGCACACTGTATGCTGACCCTCGCGTATGCGTAAAAAGTGAACTATACTTTGGGCTTAAAATAAAATAAAATTATTAGATGAAAAACAAATGAAAATTGGAAATGTTGCCTTGGCAAGTAACTAACATAAGATAAATCTTGAACTAAACTTAAAGGGTTAGTTCACTCAAAAATGAAAATAATGTCATTTATTACTCACCCTCATGCCGTTCCACACCCGTAAGACCTTCGTTAATCTTCAGAACGCAAATTAAGATATTTTTGTTGAAATCCGATGGCTCAGTGAGGCCTACATAGCCAGCAATGACATTTCCTCTCTCAAGATCCATTAATGTACTAAAAACATATTTAAATCAGTTCATGTGAGTACAGTGGTTCAATATTAATATTATAAAGTGACGAGAATATTTTTGGTGCGGCAAAAAAACTAAATAACGACTTATATAGTGATGGCCGATTTCAAAACACTGCTTCATGAAGCTTCGGAGCGTTATGAATCAGCGTGTCGAATCATGATTCAGATCGCGTGTCAAACCGCTAAATGTCATTGCTGGCTTTGCAGGCCTTACTGAGCCATCGGATTTCAACAAAAATATCTTAATTTGCGTTCTGAAGATGAACGAAGATCTTACGGGTGTGGGACAGCATGAGGGTGAGTAATTAATGACAGAAATTTCATTTTTGGATGAACTAACCCTTTAACAAAACTGAAATAAAAAAAGTTAAATAGAAATATTTTTAAAAATGACAAAATCATGACCTAATTACTAAAACTAAAATAAGTTAAAACTGAAAATACTCAAACTAATTAAAAAAGTTAATAAATAATGTAACAGTGTATAAATAATACTAAAATAGCACTGCTAACTGGATAACTAGCTCTAGCATAGCCTTAATTAGTATGCAGAGATAGAAACAAACTATCAAAAACAAATTAGATTATATAGATGAATCAATGATCACTAAATTACATAAAACTTACAAAAATGTACCACGGTACCAGCTTCCACCAAAATTGTATAGTTAGTTAGTCACTTAGTGTTGTTTGCTAATGATTAGCATCAAAAACTCTTGTAAGGGGAGAGAAACATTAAACTTCAGCTACTCAAACAAGTGTAGACTAACTGAAAAACCGCTGGCACACCCTCAAGGTTAAAAAGCAAGAATGGAGGCACATTTCACCCAGTCTTTCTGTGTTCCAACACTTTGTCCTCACTTGTATCTCTATATTCTTCACAGTATCCTTGAAACTGAAGTGAGAAGTGCTTTGAAAGGAAAGCGGGCAGAGGGAGAGAAAGTAAGGTCACGTATCGACTCTGATTGTGAGGCGCCAGTCTCGGCATTGATCAGAGAGTGCGCTGTATTGACTAAATGACAAATGAGATGAACAAGCCTCTCCTCTGAAGACTCGACCCCTTTGAAGAGCTCTCCGAACACTGTGTGTGTGTGTGTTCATTCTGAATGGACTCTACTTGCTCTCAGGAGTACATGGAAAATAGCCTATCTTTCATTCCCACACACACACACTGGTCAGTAAGATGGAGGCAACAGTTAGTAGCCCATTTAGAAACTGTCAGATTTACCTGGCAGCATGTGATGGGTCTGTTTCCATGGTGATGGCATTAGCACTGAGGAGCCAATCAGAAAGCTAATGTAGTTGTCACAACACTATGATCAGGCATGTCAATAACAACCTCAGACCCCCGATGTCATTTCAGTGTTGATACTGCCATCTAGTGGACACTTATGTTAACACCATTTTGTGGTGTCCATGTATTAAAAGGGGATCATTTACCCTAAATGTAAAAATCTGACATAATTTTCTCACACTCATGACGTTTCTAAATTTGTATGACTTTTCTGTGGAACGCAAAAAGTCATGTTTAGCAGAATGTGAAAGCTTCTGTTTTGCATATGAGAGTGGATGGGGACTAGAGAGGCCAAGCTCCAAAAAAAAAAAAAAAAAAAAAAGGCACCATAAAGTAGTTCAGATGACTTTTGCACTAAATTTCAAGTTAAAGCCATACAATAGTATTGCTTGTGAAAGAGTGGCACTTTTTAGGTTGTTTTTTGTTTTGTTTCTCGTTTCCGCCACGGAATAAAAAAATAAAGGATTATCTCACAATTCAGACTTTTTTTTCAGAATTGCGCGATATAAAGTTACAATTCTGAGAAAAAAAGTCAGAATTGTGAGTTTCTCTTTATATCATGCAATTTTGACTTTATAACTCCAATAATTCTCACTTTATAACTCATAATTCTGACTTTATAACTCACAATTTTGACTTTATATCACGCAATTCTGACTTTATATCTCGCAATTCTGACTTTAAAACTCGCAATTCTGACTTAATACTCGCAATTCTGACTTAATACTCGCAATTCTGACTTTATATC